>NW_007258940.1:85727-91656 GCF_000164805.1 Carlito syrichta | reverse complement strand
TCCCAGGCGGGTCTTGAACCCATGGGCTCAGGCAATCCACTCACCTCAACCTCCCAAAGGCGCGGGATTACAGGCTGAGCCACCGAGCCCAGCTAGACATTTCGTTCTATTATCTAGTTTCCAGACTTTGTTTCAAAGTCTGGATCAACCTAGATGTTGATTTTCTCATTTTTCAAACAGTATTTTTTCATGATGAACCTAGATGTGTTCTACTTTTATATGACCTACTTTGGATTTTATTGGGTTTTATATGGCTCCCTGGATCTCAATATTTGATGTTTTAACACTTACAATCCTAGACCATTATCTTTTCTAATATTTCCTCTTCTCTGTTTTTTCTAGTCTCTTTTTATGGAATTTAAATTAGGTGTGTGTTAAATCGTCACACTCTATCTAACTTCTATGTTTCTTAACATCTCTTATATCATTATCGCGTTGGATAGTATTCTGTATAATTTCTCCAGATTTATCTTCTAGTTGACCAATTCTCTTTTCAGCTACATCCCATATGCTGTTTATTACATCAACTAAGTTATAAATAATAAATTACTTATTTCTTGAAACTTTATCTTTAGAAATTCTTTGAAGCTTTGGTTGAAATAGAATACCCTAAGGAATGTTTGTGGGTTTTTGGCCTGAATTCTGGATGCACTATTAACTTGGGAACATTTTAAATTAAATTCCCTGCTTGAATGCTTTTAACCACTACAATATAATGTGAGTAGTTATGAATTCACAAGTGAGAATTTCTTCTTTCTGTCCAGTGACAGGACTAGGTAGGCAATACTATGATCTGAATGTGTTTCCCAAAGTTCATGTGTTGGAAACTTAATTCCCAATGCACCAGTGTTGAGCGGTAGGACCTTTGAGAGGTGACTACATTATGAGGTCTCTAACTTCATAAATAAGTTAATGCATTATTGCAAAAATGGGCGAATTATTGTAGGGAAAGAGAGAGAGAGAGAGAAAGAGAGAGAGAGAGATGGGCTCAGAAAGGAGCTTGACACATCAGTGGAGAAATCAGTCATGGACAACTCATGGCAGAGAAGGAACCAATAGAATATATTATCCAACCTCTCCCCCATCAATCACATCTTCAAGGTTTCTCATTAAAGGTCCCAAATGGCAGCCAGAGCCAGAGCGAGAGAGAAAGAGAGAATGAGTCAGCCAAATTTATCCTTTTTTGTCAGGAACCACTCCTACAATAATTCACCCATTTCTGCAATAATCTCCCATATATTCTCTTGTCCTTCATTTTTTTGAGTTGGAGTCTCACTTGGTCGCGCAGACTGGAGTGCAGTGGCCGCTCCCAGCCACCGCAGCCTCCACCTGCTGGGCTCCAGCGATCCTTCCGCCTCAGCCTTCCAAGTAGCTGGAACTACAGACACGCACTACCATGCCCGGCTAATTTTTGATTTATTGTAGAGATGAGGTCTCGCTGCCCAGGCGGATCTCGAACCCGCGGGCTCAGGCAATCCACTCACCTCAGCCTCCCAAAGGTGCGGGATTACAGGCTGAGCCACCGAGCCCGGCTTCTTGTTCTTTTGTGTTTCACCATGGGATGATGCAGCAAGGAGGCCTTTGCAAGATGCAGTTTGATATTGGATACCCCAGCCTCTAGGACTGTAAGAAATACATTTATTTTCATTTAAAAATTACCCATTGTGTGGTTTTTCTACTATAGCAACACAAAACAGACTAAGGCAATTTCTCAGTGATTTCCTCCAGTTTTAGAAATACTCTAATTCCTGACTTTCATGCCAGCTAAGCAATATGTTAATTAAAAAATATGTTATGTATCCTTTCAGTTATTTTTATCAGTTATTTCAATCAGTAGGAGCTTACTGTCAGAAACTCATGAAGTCGTTACATATTTTTAAATAATTTTTTTGTTCTAGCATGTATCATATAGTTAACTGTTAACCTTTTGATCTTTAATTATATCTTCTTGAGTGAATTTATTTTTCCTCATTGGCTTGCTAGTTCTTCTAGGGCAAGTTGTTATTTCCCATTTCCTGCTCAGATGTTAGGCTCTATATACACTGACCTATAGTTACAAACCAAGTAGTTAGGGTCTTTAATACAGTGGCAAACTTGTGAGGGGAAAACTTTCTGCTCTTGTGGGCTGCCAGTGAACCAACTGGCAATCTGTCATCACTCAGCCAAAGATTTGGAAGAGCTCCCTGGGAACAAGTGAGGACCCTTGCCCAAACTCTAATGAGTTCAGCTTTTCTTCATGTTACCTGTCACTAGTTGTATTACAGGTAACTCAAATGCATACACAAGCATGTGTAGTTCTTTCCTGAAGGTTTCCTCAGGCTAGCTTTCAATGGGAGCTATAAAATTCAGACCTTTGTTTTAGGCCTCTCCATAACAGAACTCTCCAGTCTACCCAAAACAGAGAAAAGTAAGAGTGTTTCTTTCCTTTCAGAGACCTGGAGCCTGTGCCTTCATGTGT
Organism: Carlito syrichta; assembly: GCF_000164805.1. Lineage (NCBI taxonomy): Eukaryota > Metazoa > Chordata > Mammalia > Primates > Tarsiidae > Carlito > Carlito syrichta. Next base: position 89,198 of record NW_007258940.1, on the reverse strand, counting down.
ACCCTTTAGAGGCCTCCATTCACTTACTTCAACATGTTTTCTTGTTTGGAAAAGTAGTCGAGAGGAGATTGGGAGAGAAAGTTTAGGGACCTGGATGCCATTACCCCTCGTCTTACAAAGCCCTTGGAATCATCTGTCTGCTTTTAGTGTCTCATCTAAAAGACATGAATTGAGAGTACTAAATCAGTGGTGTGCTAAGGGAAAATTGGGGAGCTGTTATCATTAGAAAGAAGAAAGGATGATGGAAGAGTGCAAACAGCTGATATCCCCTCGATCCTAGCACTTATAAGCCTTATACACAGTAGATATACATAGACACACATATCAGTTTTATTGATACACAGATCAGTAGATATATAGATCAGCTTTTTTTTGCATTGTTTTCTTTGAAATAAGTAATTTAGTTAAATATCAGGAATATAATTCTATTCTGATGGCATATTATGAATCATAAATATGATTCTTAAATGAGAACATACTTATTTCGGTTAATATCATGACTCACAATGATTTAACCATTATGGGATAGCATTAGATTATGAACATGAAAATCTTTATATAAAGATGACTTCAAATTCAATATAATCAGGAACTCTCTTCATCTCAGAGACATTTATTTCTTTTTTTTTTCTATCCCCATGTTAGCAGTTTTTTCATGCTGACTTTCCTTTTGATCAAAAGATGGCTTTTAGCTATACTATGGACAACATACTTTCTTCTTCACATTGACAGAGGGGAGACAGCAAGCAGAAAAAAGAAAAGAGAGAGAGAGAGGGAAGGAAGGAGGGAGGTGTGGGAGAGAGAGAAAGAGAGGGAGAGAGAGGGTGGGGAGAGAGAGTTGTTTTTGACATATGTACCTATGAAACCATGAAATCATCACTACAATAAAGGTAGTGACCATATTCATCATCTAAAAAGTTTTCTTATGGTCTTTTTCAGTTCCTCACACACACACACACACACACACACACACACACACACACACACACACACACACGAGAAAATACTTTTCACCTCATTCTCCACTTTTATAATTTTGTTACATCAAGGATGTTACATAAATCAAGTTATATAATATGTAAACTTTTAGAATTGTTTTCTTTTCGTGCAACATAATTTCCTGAAAATTTATCTATTTATTTTAGCCATTCTCATAGGTGTGTCATGATAGTTCATTGTGGTTTTCATTTCTGCAACTTTATGGGTTTTATTTATGCACATATTTTCATGTACTTACTTGTCATTTGTTTATCCTCTAAAGTAAAGTTTCTGTTCATGAGTTTTGTTCATTTTCTAATTCAATCATCCATTTGTTTACATTGAGTTTTGAGAGTTCTTTATGTACTTCAAATACTAGTCCTTTGTTGCTTACAAGCTTTGTAAATATTCTCCTAGTCTGTAGCTTGATTTTTTTCATCTTCTTAACTGAGTCTTTTACAGAGCAAAAGCTTTGGATTTTGGTGAAGTCCAATGTATTTTTTTCCCCTTTCATAGGTGTTCCTTCTGTGTTAAGTCTAAGAATTCTGTCTAATTGTAGATCCCCCAAATTTTATTCTGTGTGTGTGTTTTTCAAGTTTTATAGTTTACATTTTATACTCAAATGCATGATTCAGTTTTGAGTTAATCTTTAACTTCGATCAAAGTCTTTCCCCGCTCCATGGATATGTAATTGTTCCAGCAGTATTTATAGAAAAAAGCTGTCTTTCCTCTATTGAATTGCTTGTGCACTTTCATCAAAAATCAGCTGGGCATATTTCTGTGAGTTTATTTATGGGTTCTCAAATCTGTTCCATTTATCAGTATGTCTACCCCACTGCCAATAACTTACATTCTTGATTACTATAGCTATAAAACATCTTGAATTGGGTAGACTGTTTCCTCTTAATGTATTCTTCTTTTTCAAAGTTGTTTTAGCTATTCTAATTTTAATTCATTTGCATTTCCATGTATACAATTAAATATATAAAAATAAAATTTTGTCTTTTTGTTGCTATTATAGTTCCTCTTTCTTATATTTTAGAATAATTTTGTCCATATCAATTAAAAGTCTTGCTGGAAGGTTGAGGCTGTGGTGGCCGGGAGCGACCACTGCACTCCAGTCTGGGCGACTGAGTGAGACTCTAACTCAAAAAAAAAAAAAAGTCTTGCTGGAATTGTGATAGGAATTGTATTAAACCAGGATATCAATTTGAGAAGAACTGACATATTACATTAGTCTTCCAATCCATGAACACAGTGGCTCTTCCTTTATTTAGATCTTTGTTTTATTTCATCAGTATTTTGTGGGGATTTTTTTGTGGGTTTTTTTTTTGTTTGTTTTTTTGTTTTTTTTGAGTTACTGCACTTGGTCACCCAGACTGGAGTGCAGTGGCCGCTCCCAGCCACCGCAGCCTCTACCTGCTGGGCTCCAGCGATCCTTCCGCCTCAGCCTTCCAAGTAGCTGGAACTACAGGCGCATGCTACCACACCCAGCTAATTTTTTTGATTTATTGTAGAGATGAGGTCTCACCAAATTGCCCAAGCAGGTGTCGAACCTGTGGGCTCAGGCAATCCACTCACCTCAGCCTCCCAAGGCACGAGATTACAGTCATCAGTATTTTGAAGTTTTCAGCATATAAGCCATATATATATATCATATATAGTTAGATTTATACTTAAGTATTTCATCTTTTTTGTGATTGTAAATGGTTTTTTTTGTTTTGTTTTTCGTTTTTTTTTGAGTTGGAGTCTCACTCTGTCACCCAGACTGGAGTGCAGTGGCTGCTTCTGGCCACCGCAGCCTCGACCTGCTGGGCTCCGGCCATCCTTCCGTCTCAGCCTTCCAAGTAGCCGAAATTACAGTCATGCACTACCACGCCCGGCTGATTTTTTGATTTACTGTAGAGATGAGGTCTCGCTGTCCGGGCGGGCTCGAACCCACGGGTTCAGGCAATCCACTCACCTCATAAATGGTATTTAAAAAAAAATTCAGTGTTCATGTGTTCATTGCTAGCATATAGAAATAGAATTAATATTTTTGGAAGACAATATTTTTAGAGAAGATTTTGGTTCACAGGAAAAATTGAGCAGAAGATACAGATACTTTCCATGTACCCCAAAACTCCACACATGTATAACCTCTTCCATCATCAATATCCCTTATAGGAGGAGTGCATTTGTCATAACTGATAAACCTACATTGATGTATCATTATAACCCAAAGTTCATAGTTTTACATTAAGGTTCACTGTTGATGTTGTACAGTCTGTGAGTATGGATAAATATTTAAGGACATGTCCATCATGATAATATTTGAATTCTTTTTACTGCCCCCAAATCCTCCGTGATTCACTACAATTACTTTTTATTTATTTATTTTTTTTAAAAATTTTATTTTTATTTTTTGAGTTGAAGTCTCACTCAGTCACCCAGACTGGAGTGCAGTGGCCACTCCCGGCCACCACAGCCTTGACCTGCTGGGCTCCAGCAATC
>NW_007258940.1:63279-85697 GCF_000164805.1 Carlito syrichta | reverse complement strand
CCAGGCGGGTCTCGAACCCGCGGGCTTAGGCAATTCACTCACTTCGGCCTCCCAAAGCGCGGGATTACAGGCTGAGCCACCAAGCCCGGCTTACAATTACTTTTTAAATGTACATTTTGCACTGTGACTCACAAGTTTTTAGAGGTTTTTTTGTTTTTGTTTTTTGTAGATTCCTTGGGATTTTCTGTGTAAACAATCATGTTTCCTACAAATAGGGACAGTTTTATTTCTTCCTTTCTGATCTGTATGCCTTTTATTTCATTTTTTAGCCTATTGCACTGGCTAGAGCTTGTAGCATTATGTTGAGTAAGAGTGGAAAGAGTGTTATTTTTGCTTTGCTCCCAACCTTAGGGGGAAAACACTGAATCTAACCATTAAGTAATGGTAATTGTGGGTTTTCTTGCAGATGCTCTTATCCAGTTGAGAAGGTTCTCCTCTATTTCTATTTTTCTGAGGGTTTTTTAAAAATCATGAATGAGTGTTGAATTTTGCCAAATGGTTTGACTTCATCAACTGATATAATCAGGTTATTTTTCTTCTTTAATCTTTTATATGGATGATTACATTGATTGGTTTTTAAATATTCAGCAGTCTAGTATCCCAAGAACAAATCCCACTTGGTAATGGTGTATAATTTTTTAAAGATTTTACTGAACCTATTTTCTGAATTTTTCACATCTCTATTAAGGAAAGATATTGACTTATAGCTTTCTCTCTTTTTTTTTTTTTTTTTTTGCGTTTTGCTATCAGGATAATACTAGCTTCATTAAATGAATTAAGAAGCATTCATTCCTCTTCTGTTTTCTAGAAGAAATTATATAGAATTGATGTTAATTATTTCAATCTTTGGTAGAATTCTCTGATGAAATCCTCTAAGCTTGGAGATTTCTTTTTTGGAAGTCTCAGAATTATGAATTCAATTTTATTAATTGTTATATGTCTATTTAAACTATTTTATACTGAGTCAGCTGTGCTAATTTGCATTTTCAAGGAATGGATTCATTTAATCTAAGTTAACAAATTTGTGTGTGAAATGGTTGATAATGTTCTCTTCTTACCTGCTGATGTCTTCAGGGTCTGTAGTGCCAGCCCTTATTTTATTACATTATATTTGTTTGACTCCTCTGAAGTATAGTTTTGTTATGGGTGAAGGGAGAGGTTTCAACCCATTAAGATCACTTTTTTCTCTAAAGAACTACCACACTGCAAACAACTGTGATTCAGAACAACATATACTTGTACTCATTTTATTTTATTTTATTTTTTAAGTTGGAGTCTCACTCTGTCACCCAGACTGGAATGCAGTGGCACATTCCCGGCCACTGCAGCCTGGACCTGCTGGGCTCCAGCGATCCTTCTGCCTCAGCCTTCCAAGTAGCTGGAACTACAGGCATGTACTACCATGCCCAGCTAAGTGTTTTGATTTATTGTAGAGATGAGGTCTCACCAAGTTGCCCAGGTGGGTCTCGAACCCGCGGGCTCGGACAATCCACTCAACTCAGTCTCCCAAAGCACTGGGATTACAGGTTGAGCCACCAAGCTCAGCTACTTGTACTTATTTCAAAGTGAAATATTTATTTCCAGCCTCTTTTTTTGTAAAGCACTTTAATGACATATTTGAGGCAGAAATTCAAACTCTCACAACAATACTTTAATTGAGTTTAGATTTTTTTTAAAGTTAGTGACAGAAAAGTGCTAAAGAGTTAAAGAACTGGTCTTTTGGAATTATATTATTGAATAATCTAATGTATCATTTTTAGAGATGATTCAGTTTTTCCCAATAATTCTAAATCTGGGTTTTAACTAAAAGGATATGGACAGTAAATGCTACCCCCTCACACAGCATCTTGTTACCAAAACGCTTAAATCCAGCTGGGTTTGGTGGCTCAGCCTGTAATCCCAGCACTTTGGGAGACCGAGGCAAGTGGATTGCTTGAGCCCACAGGTTCAGCCCGGGCAACTTGACGAGACCTCGTCTCTACAGTAAAATGAAATGAAATGAAATGAAATAACAAAAATAGCCGGGCGTGGTAGTGTGTACCTGTAGTTCTGGCTACTTGGAAGGCTGAGGTGGAGGGATCGCTGGAGCCCAGCAAGACAATGCTGGGGTGGCCATGAGTGTGCCATGGCACTCCAGTCTGGGCAACAGAGTGAGACTCCAACTCAAAAAAAAAGCTTAAATCCTGCTGAAGGAAGTAAGTTGACTGCTGGAAATAACTCATTTAATGACATGATGCCTTGAAAAATAATACTATCTCTTTACCACCAGAACACATCTCTGTACAATCATTAATGCTAGAACATAAACTTTTTTTTGAAAGTTTATGTTCTAGCAATAGTTGTATTATCAAGTGCTGTCTCCTTTTCTCCCATATATATCACAAGCTAGATTTGTTGGCAATTTGTGCAGTCTGTACTATAAAAACTTGTTCTTAAATGTACATGCAGGAAAACATTCAATTGAAGTGGTGGTGTGCTCATATAATCATAGGATCCTTTACTGAGCAAGACATCATTCTGCCAGAGGGAGTATGGAGCTTGGAGTCAAAGTCATCTGATACTTAGCCTTAGTGCTATAACTTAATGGCAGTATGATTTGAGCAAGTTACTCAAACTCATTGAACTTCAGTTTATTTATGGAAAGTGAGACTAGTAGTAATTGTCTTATAATACAATGAGAATTAGAAAAAGTTTTTGTAATATACTCATCAGAGTGCCTGCTTGAGAATAAGCACTCAACAAGTGGTAGCTATGATTATTACTCCACAACAACAACAATGATTATGATGATAAGAAGAAATAAAATAAAATAAAGTTTTTCAGTATTACATTAAACATTGAGTAAGAGCTTTAAATTTAAATGACATCTGGTTAGCAGGTACTATTTCAATAACTCTCTCAATTCCTCACAAAAATATTTATGAATGGGCACAGTGGTAGGGGCCAGTAATTCTAGCACCTTGGGAAGTTAAAGTGGAAGGATTGCTTGAGTTCGGAAGTTTAAGACCAGCCTGAGCAACAATGCAAGACCCTGCCTCAAAAAAATTTACAGAAAAGGATAAAAACTAATTACAACAAAAGCAAAGCATGACAGACTTTTTAAAAAAAGGTTATTCAGAGAATAAATCACAACTTGCAATTTACATTCAGAACACATGGCCAGTGTGGATGGTTTTGTTTTGTTTTGTTTTGTTACTTTTTCATCTTGAAGTAGGTAGAGAAACCTACTAACTGCTTCCCTTTCAAAAAAGTTTAGGTTCTGTACAAATGAATAAAAGTGGAGAGGACTGTTTCTTCATAACCTAAGCATTATTTTTGAGGCATTCAGAGGATTATCCCTACCCTTATTGTAAACTTCTCCTTGTTCCATTGGTACCTGGCTTTATATACCTGTTTGAAACTGTAATTTTTACATATTCATTTGGAAAATATATGACAGTTTTCTTAATCCATTTGGACAAAATATTATAGACTGGGTAATTTATAAACAATAGAAATATATTGCACACAGTTCTGGAGGCTGGGGAATTCAAGATCACATTGTTCCCAGGGTTTGTTCTCTGCTCTATAGATGATGACTTGTTGTATCCTTGCACGGCAAAAGAAGACAAGGTGCTCCCTTCAACCTCTTTCACAAGGGTACTCATACCATCTGTGAGGGCAAAACTCTCATGAATTAAAAATTCCCCAGAAGGCCCCATCTCTGAATATCACCACATTAGTTATTACGTTCAAACATACGAATTTTGGGGCATACCATTACTCAGACAATAGCATTCTGTTCCTAGCCCCTACCCCCATAATTCATGTTCTTGTCATATACAACATACATTCACTCCATCTCAATAGCCCTCAAAGTCTTAACTTGTTCCAGCACCAACTCAGAAGTCTAAAACTCAGATTCTCATCTAAATATCCAAATTAGTTATGGGTGAGAATCAAGGTATGATTCATCCCAAGTTAAAGTGCTCTCCAGCTGTGAAATCAAGCATATTATGTGCTTTTGAAATATAATGATAAGACAGTCATAGAATAAACATTTCCATCTTAAAAGAGAGAAATATAGCCGGGCTCGGTGGCTCAGCCTGTAATCCCGCGCCTTTGGGAGGCTGAGGTGAGTGGATTGCCTGAGCCCGCGGGTTCGAGACCCGCCTGGGCAGTGAGACCTCATCTCTACAATAAATCAAAAAATCAGCCGGGCGTGTAATTCCAGCTACTCGGAAGGCTGAGGCAGAAGGATTTCCGGAGCCCAGCAGGCCGAGGCTGTGGTGGCCGGGAGCGGCCACTGCACTCTAGTCTGGGCGACAGAGTGAGACTCCAACTCAAAAAAAAAAGAGAGATAAATATAAAATAAAAAAGGCATAACAGGTCCCAACAAAATCCAGAGTCCAAAGGGCAAACATTAACTCTTCAAGCTCTAGAATAATTTTCTTTGACATAATGCTCCATCTCCCAGAAACACTGGGGCAGGGTTTAGACCTCCAAGACTCAGAGCAGCCCAGCCCCCATGGCTTTGCTAGACACAGTCCCTGCTGTTGCTTCTCTGGTGAAGTCATGTGCCTGTGGCTTTCTCAGACTGAAGTTGCATGCTGGTGGTCCTACTTTTCTGGGGTCTCAGGTATGACTGCCTCGATGGTTCACTAGATATTGCTCTAGTGGAGACTCTTTGCAGTGGCCTTGAGGCTTGAGGTTCTCTGTGGCGTCCCTTGGAATCTAGGGGGAGGCGGCCACGCCCCCACAGCTCATGCACTCTGCACCCTAGTGGAGAAGGCACTGTGCAGATGCCAAAGTTTACTACCTGTGCATTTTGGAGGAGCAGCCCAAGCTGCACCTCGGCCCGTTTGAGTCACAGCTGGGGGGACTAAGGAGTGCTGCACCAGAATGTGGGGAGCAGAGGCTTGAAATTGTTCTGCTCCCAAAGTCTTGGCATTTGGGGCCTGTGATAGGTAGGGCAGCCCCTGAAGATCTCGAATATGTTTTCAGGGTCCTTCTTCCATTGTCTTGATGAATAAACAGCAAGCATCTCCTATCTATGCTAATATCCCTATCAAACGGTTGCTTGGCCACATCCTTGGTGTCTTCTCAGCCAGGAAGAGAATTTTCCAAATCTTTGAGGTCCGCTTTCTTTTTGATTATACATTCCATCTTTAATTCATTTTCCTCTTCTTGCATTTTAGTATAAGAAGTCAAGAAGCCTTGCCACACTCTGAACAATTTGCTTAGAGATTTCTTTCACCAAACGTCCTGTGACTGTTTGCAAGTTCTGCTTCTACAAAACACTAAGACATAAACACAGTTCTGTCAAGTTCTTTGCCATTTTATAACAAGGTTGACCTTTCTTTAGTAAGTATTCTCCTTACTCCCATCAGAAATCTCATCAGAATGGACTTCACAGTCCATACTTCTATCAATATCCTGGTCACATCACTTGGGTAATGTCTAAGAAGATTGGCGTTTTCTTGGTAGCTGTTCTTTTCTGAGCCATCACCAGAATTGTCCTTTCCTGTCCATTCACAATTGGCCTGCTCCTCCAAACACTTCCCTCTTCTGCCCCATTACCCAGTTCCAAAGCCACTTCTACATTCTTAAATAGTGGTTATAGCAGTGCTCCACTTCTTGGACCCAATTTCTATACTAGTCTGTTTGTGCCACTATAACAAAAACTGGGTAAAATTATAAATAGAAATTTAGTTTTCATACTTTGGGAGGCTGGGAAGTCCAAGAACAAGGCCTCAACGGATTCAGTGTCTGGTGATGGCCTATTTCTGCTTCAAAGATGGTGTCTTCTTGTGTCCTCACATAGTGGAAGGGCAAGGCAGATACCTTCAACCTCTTTTATAAGAGCACTAATCACATTCATGGAAGTGTAGCCCTTATGACTCAATCACTTCCAAAAAAGGCATCACCTTTGAATACTATCACAGTAGGTATTGAGTTCCAATATATGAATTCAGGGGAGACATCAACATTTAGACCATAGCAACAAGATATTTTGAGTTCTGGTGATTGTGTCAGACAAAGGGGTAGTGCAGTGGCATGATCATGGCTCACTGCAACCTCATGTGCCACGATGCCCGGCTAACTTTTTCTTTTCTTCCTTGTCTTCTTCTCCTTCTCCTTCTTCTCCTTCTCCTGTCTCCTTCTCCTTCTCTTTCTCCTTCTTCTTCTTCTCTTCCTCCCCCTTCTTCTTCTTCTTCTTTTTTTGAGAGACTGGAAATCACTATGTTACCCAGGCTGGTCTTGAACTCCTGGGCTCAAGCAATGCTCCTGCCTTGACCTCCCAAAGTGTTGGGATTGCAGGCATGAGCCACTGCACCTAAGGTAGGTATTAGGAAAGTTTTGGGCTGTTGATTTTGTCTATTCTGTGGAATGAGAGGTTCAAATAAAAATTAGCAGTCTGGGTCTGAGAAGACTACATTTCAAGCCTATAAGATATGAAGATTTAACTAGTATATTTAAATGACAAGTTGCCTACTAGAAATAGTACAAAAAGGTAATTCTATTAACCCCAAAGAAAAGGCTAAATTAGGACAAGGTACAGACTCTGATATTGGCATTTACAAAGATTGGGGGGAAAAACCTCTCTTTGCTGAATAAAAATGGAGAAGGAAAAAAAACACACAAAAACAACAACAACAAAACCCCCTTTAATGTGTGCTTTTAAAATGAAAATGGAGACAAGAAGCTGATTTTTTCCTCTGAAGATTCAAAGAGATTACATATTTTAAAAATAATTTGTCACTAGAACCAGAGACAAGTTTTGAAAACTTCTTGGCAGAATCATAAAAATGCCAGGGAAGATAGTCTTTATGAAATTGGAACAGAAATCCAAGAGGACAGTAGAAATTAACCTAAAGAGATAGTGTGTGAAACGTACAGAAATGTGCTGGAGATAAAATCAGCTGCCTGAGATGAGGATTTGTCAAGAAAATGAAAAATGCAATAGAATTACAATCAACAATGCAGTTAGTAAAAAAGCAGACTTGGTATAACAAAATTTAATCACTGCTGTGGCAGACATATTTTAAAAGTTTTACAAAATGTAAGGACAATACAAAAAATGGTAGAGAGGATGGTAGGTATAAATGACAGAGAACAGGCCGGGCTCTGTGGCTCAGCCTGTAATCCCGCGTTTTGGGAGACCGAGGTGAGTGAATTGCCTGAGCCCGCGGGTTCAAGACCTGCCTGGGCAACTTGGTGAGACTTCATCTCTACAATAAATCAAAAAAATTAGCTGGGCGTGGTAGCACACGCCTGTAGTTCCAGCTAGTTGGAAGGCTGAGGTGGAAGGATCACCAGAGCCTAGAAGTTCAAGGCTGCGGTGACCGAGAGCGGCCACTGCACTCCAGTCTGGGTGACTGAGTGAGACTCCAACTCAAAAATAAAAATAAAAATAAAATAAAAAATGACAGAGAACAAGTATAAATGATAGAGAACATGGATCTATATACAGAAATAAAGGTGCTCACATGAACAGAGTTGGAGAACATCATCTTAAGTGAACTAACTCAAAACAGAAAACTGAATACCATATGGTCTTACTTATACGTGAGAACTAAAGGATCACAAAATTGGAAATAATAGGAACTGCCAACACTAAAAGTGAGGAGGAGTGCAGGAGAGTTAGGGTTCAAAAGTTACCAAATGGGTACAGTGTTCACTATCTGGGGAATGGGTCACCAAAAGCCCAATCCCCACCAGTCTGCAGTATGACCATGTAACAAACAGGCACTCATATCCCCTCAATCTTTAAAAAAAAAAAGGCCAGGCTAGGTGGCTCAGCCTGTAATCCCGTGCCTTTGGGAGGTTGAGGTGAGTGGATTGCCTGAGCCTGCAGGTTCGAGACCCACATGGGCAACTTGGTGAGACCTCATCTCTACAATAAATCAAAAATTAGCTGGGTGTGGTAGCGTGTACCTGTAGTTCCAGCTACTCGGAAGGCTGAGGTGGAAGGATTGCCGGAGCCCAGCAAGTCGAGGCTGCGGTGGCCGGCAGCGGCCACTTCACTCCAGTCTGGGCGACAGAGTGAGACTCCAACTCAAAAAAAAAAAAAAGAGTAAGAGGTACTCAGAGTAGAAACCAGAAGCAAAAACCTTTGATAAAGATTGGTAAATACTATTCTGAGCAGAAAAAAGAAGCCCTGATACTACATATGTTGGTTTAAAAGACTTACCATGTTATAAACAAAATAAGTACAGAGAGAAGCATATTTTGGCCAAAAAATTTTAATTTTAAAGCTAAAAAAGAATTTTAAAATAAGCTTTTTGAAATAAAACATGTTAATTGTGAAACAAAGGCCAGACAAACTTGAGTAAACTATAGTAAATATCAATTTACAATGGAATTTTTTCTACAGATTTTTATTTATTTATTTTTATTTTTATTTATTTAGTTAGTTTAAAGATGTGAGGTACAATTCAGGGTTAGGTATACAAACATTGATTATGTGCCCCTCCCTCCCCTGGTAGTTTCCCTCAACTGCCAGTCCCACCCCCCCGTGCCCTGGCAGTTTTCCACTACTGCCAATCCCTTTCTTATATCTACAGACATTTTTTTTTTTTTTTTTGAGTTGGAGTCACTCTGTCACCCAGACTGGAGTGCAGTGACTGCTCCGGGCCACCGCAGCCTCCATCTGCTGGGCTCCGGTGATCCTTCCACTTCAGCCTTCCAAGTAGCTGGAACTACAGGAGCGCACTACCATGCCCAGCTAATTTTTGATTAATTGTAGAGATGAGGGCTCACTAAGTTGCCCAGGCGGGTCTCGAACCCGCAGGCTCAGGTAATTCACTCACCTCAGCCTCTCAAGGCGCGGGACTACAGGCTGAGCCACTGAGCCCGGCTACATCTACAGACTTTTAAAGGGATAAAATTGTAACCCGAGAATTCTATATCCACTCAAAGTTTTGTTTATATGCAAAGGCAATATAAAGATATTTTGAAAATATATAATGGTTTAGAAAACACCTTATCCATGTGCTTTATTTATTTATTTATTTGAGTTGGAGTCTCACTCTGTCGCTCAGGTTGAAGTGCAGTGGCATGCTCACAGCCAACCCAGTGTCGACCCACTGGGCTCCAGTGATCCTTCCGTTTCAGCCTTCCCAGTAGCCTGAACTACAGGCACACACTACCACGGCCGGCTAATTTTTGATTTGTTGTAGAGAGGAGGTCTCACCAAGTTGCCCAGGCTAGTATCGAACCTGTGGGCTCAGGTAATCCACTCACCTCAGCCTCTCAAAGAGCTGGGATTCCAGGCTGAGCCACCCAGCCTGGCCAATTGTGTATTCTTTTTTTTTTGAGTTGGAGACTCACTCTGTCGCCTAGGTTGGAGTGCAGTGGTACGTTAACGGTCACGGCAGCCTCTATCTGCTGGGCTCAGGTGATCCTTCCGCCACAGTCGTCCAAGTAGCTGGAACTACAGGCGCTCACTACCACGCCTGGCCTACATGTGCTTTTTTTTTTTTTTCTTAAAGAAAATTACCAAAGCCATATTTGAACTGACTTTGAATTTGATAAAAGTTTTAAAATGGGGAAGTTATGATGTAAAAGGACTTACAGTGTCATTAAAATAGTTCAAACATAAAACTCGGTGTGTTACGGTTCTCCAAGGAAACAAAACCAATAGTAAACACACACACACACACTCACATATATATATATATGTGCATACACACATATATACATACACACATATATACATACACAGATATATGATTTATTATAAGGAATTGGCTTATGTGATTATGAAGGCTGAGAAGATCCACGACCCCTGCAGTTGGCAAGCTGGAGACCCAGGAAAGCTATAGTATACTCAGTTGGAAGATAGGCAGGCAAAGAGAGCAAAGTCTCCCTTACTCTGCCTTTTGATATTTAGGCCATCAGTGAATTGGAAAAGGCCCACCTACATTGGGAAGGGCAGTCTGCTTTACTCAGTCTACTGATTGAAACACTAATCTCATTCAGAAACACCTTCACAGGCACAACCAAAAGAACGTTTAACCAAATATTGGATATCCTGGCTTAGTCAAGTTGACACATACAATGAACTAGGTTTAAATAGTTGTAAACTTGGTTATAAAAGTGAATGTAAATGTCAGAAATTGTTCTTGAAAGATGATATAAAAATTTAATACAGAATCAAGTCAAATTAATGTGGGTTTAAATGTCCAAATAATAGGAATACAGACTATCAATCAGTGAGGAGTATGTGAACTGGGAGAAAGCAAAAAGATAACTATTTAAAAAAATCTTAAGTGAAAGTAAAGAATGAAAAATAATGATTTTTAAAAGATAATATCAACTCAAAGAGCAAATGACAGAAAGCAAAGGAAGCAGCATAGATACCTGAAAGAAAGAGGGTAGTGAAAGACAGCAAAGAAAGTATAACCAAAGATAGCATAAGACAAAAAAATGCATTAGTCCTGATAATAAAATCAAATGGGCTATACTCCTTAGTTAAAACTAAGCTTTTCCAAATAAGGTTAAAAAAAATCAATATGTTGCTTTTAAAGAGCACATCTAAAACAAAACACAATTTGAAAAATAAGAGCATGGACTAAGATTTATATTACACATTTTCTTTTCTTTTCTTTTTATGTTTTATTTTTTTTAGTTGGTATCTCACTCTGTCTCCCAGGCTGAGGTGTAGTGGCACACTAACGACCACTCCACTGTCGACCTGCTGGGCTCTGGCGTTCCTTCTGCCTCTGCCTTTCAAGTAGCTGAACTACATGCACATACTACCACGTCCGGCTGATTTTTTTTTTTTCCCAAGTTGGAGTCTCACTCTGTCGCCCAGACTGGAGTGCAGTGGCACGCTCCTGGCCACCACAGCCTCGACCTGCTGGGCCCCGGCGATCCTTCCACCTCAGCCTTCCAAGTAGCTGGAACTACAGGCGTGTGCTACCACGCCTGGCTATTTTTTTATATATTGTAGAGATGAGGTCTCGCCAAGTTGCCCAGGTGAGTCTCAAACCCGCGAGCTCAGGCACTCCACTCACCTCGGCCTCCCAAAGCGCGGGATTACAGACTGAGCCACCGAGTCCGGCCTATATTACACAAATATTTAAAAAGATGGAAATAATTATTTTGAACAGCATAAGTATCAGTCAAAACATTAAATGATTTTTTTAAATGTCATTTTTATCATGAACACTACACTGCACAATCGTTATAACAATTAGAAATCTTTATTTAGTTATTATTTGTTTATTTATTTCTTGTAATGACAAGGTTTTTACTATGTTACCTAGGCTGGTCTTGAACGCCTGGGCTTAAACACCTTGGCCTCCCAAAATGCTGAAATTACAGGCATGAGCCATCGCACCCGACCATAAAAGTTTTATGTGTTGATGAGCATCAACAACTATAGTAAAAAAATTATTAGAAGAAAAGGATAAATGTACAGAAATACTATAGTTGCAGGAGAATTTAACAGCTTTACCTCAGGCTTTGAAAGACAGAGTGGTCACATATTTTTTGACTCCACATATTTTCCTCTGGGAACTGCCCTTCCTCCAACCCTGAAAGTATTTTTGTGATGTTGGTAAAGAGATGACATCTTCCCCACCACAGCACTGGGCAAATTTAGCAGACGCTGTGTGCCCCACTCAGATTCCTCCGGATCCCTTTTTGTCAGTTCTGTGAGCCCATTCTCAGCTTTGGTGTTCCTTGCCACTAAGGCTTTGCACCTGAGCTCTTCAGAGGCTAGATCCTGGGCACTGGATCTGCCTTCTCTAAAGGCAGAACTGAAAGTACCTGAGTTTTACTGCCTTCTAATCTCTCCACACCTAGGGCTCCTTTGCCTGAGGACACGCACTGAGGTGTCATTTATGCTCAACAACTCCCTTAGGGGCTCATGAGACTTTGGGAAGTGCTGGGCCTTTTTCTCCTTCTCTAGCTCTCCCCACTTCCTGTTTTCTTGAGGAAGCATGTCCTTAATAAAGCGTTCTTAAGAGAATCCTTGAAGTAGATCTGAGGCTGTGAAACCTGACCTGAGTTTGCACATAACACCTGAGCTGACCAACCAGAGTGGCTTATCTTTCTGATTCAAGGATTGGCTCAATTTACCCAAACTGGGGCAACCAGAGTCCTTTATCTTATCTTGATATGTGTACTGGGAGAGAAGGAGTGTCTCTCTATCCCTGTGATTACAGTTTACAAGGAGCATATAAGTCTAGATTTTCCAGGAGTTATCTTGTTGGACATAAACAGAGTCTGCTTGAGGAAAAAAGAAGACAGAGGCAAGCAAGATTAGGAGATGAAGAAAGTACCAATTGCATCATTTGAATCCCTAGATCCAGCCTCTGATGAAAATCCCAGCTATATTAATTCTTTTAATGAATTATGCTAGTTTGAGTTAGGCTTATGTTATTTGCAATAAAAACTATTCTTAACAACATAGCCATTCAAGCAGGAAAAGAATAAATAAGTTGTCAGTGAATTTGAATAATATAATTCATAATAAATTAATAACATATAATCTTTGGAAATGAGATGGACGATATTCTTTTAAAAACATATAATGCATGACATACGAAAAATCTCACTTTACTCTCTAAAATATAACTTTTAAAGAAGACATTCTTTAGAATATAATTATTCTAGAAATTAATTTCCAAAGTTTAAAGAAATACAAAAACATATAGAAATTTAAAATCTTTATATAAAAACTATAGGGTTAAAACATGAATTTAGCCTGGCTCAGTGGCTCAGCCTGTAATCCCACGCTTTGGGAGGCTGAGGTGAGTGGATTGCTGAGCCCGCGGGTTCAAGACTCGCCTGGGCAACTTGGCGAGACCTCATCTCTACAATAAATTAAAAAAAAAAAATCAGTCGGGCATGGTAGCGTGCACCTGTAGTTCCAGCTCCTTGGAAGGCTGAGGCGGAAGGATCGCCGGAGCCCAGCGGGTTGAGGCTGCGGTGGCCGGGAGCGGCAACTGCACTCCAGTCTGGGCGACCAAGTGAGAGTCCAATTCAAAAAAAAAGAAAAGAAAAGAAAAGCTTGGGTCTTTAGGGAAGTACTTAAGTACAGAGAAAACGTTTTGGTCACTGGTTGAGAAAGATAGAAAGTTTCTCTTATTTCGCTCAGAGAACAGAAAAATATTTCGCGTATTGAAAAGAGTGGGGACAATGGGAGGAGTTACCATCACTAGACTTTCTTATGAAGTTGTTAGACCCTGCCTCATAAACTAAGCTCTGGGAAATGTCATCTGCCTGGAGAAGAAAGACTAATAGGTCCAGGTTGATAGGGATCATAGAAAGTGCCCCAGAGTGCCTGTTTGGGTGGTATGACATCTCAATGTCACTTTGTTTGGACTGATGATCCAACTCTGAAGTCCCGACTGAATGGATGATGGATGTCTCAGCAGGTGCCTATGTGGATGGTTGACACTGAAGAGCAGACCTACTTATTACTTTCATACTACATAAACAGCTTTATTTTATTTTATTTTATTTTATTTATTTATTTTGATTTGGAGTCACCCAGACTGGAGTGCAGTGGCACGCTCCTGGCCACCGCAGCCTCGACCAGCTGGGCTCCGGGGATCCTTCCACCTCAGCCTTCCAAGTAGCCGGAACTCCAGGTATGCACTGCCACAACTAGCTAATTTTTGATTTATTATAGAGACAGGTCTCGCCAAGTTGCCTGGGTGGGTCTCGAACCTGCTGGCTCAGGCAATCCACTCCCTTTGGCCTCCCAAAGTGCTGGGATTATAGGCTGAGCCACCAAGCCCGGTCAAACAGCCTTAGTTTAAAGAGAAGAAGGGAGCCCAAACTGGATGGCTCCTGGTGGAATGAGAACTTGAAATACATATTTAAGTAGATTTGTGGGCAATATTTCTGCTGCCTTAGAGTTTGAATATGCCCCTCAAATTTCTTTTTTTTTTTTAAGGGTCAAGTATACAAATGTTCATTATGCACTTGTGCCTCCCCCTCCGCTAGCAGAATCCCACCACTGTCAATCCCGCCCCCCCTGCCGCACCCCTCAAATTTCATGCGTTGAAAACTTAATCCCCAGTGTAGTAGTATTGAAAGGTGGGGCCTTTAAGAGGTGATTAGATCATGAAGACTTTGCCCTTAATGAATGGATTAATCTCATGAATTACTGAATTAAAGGTTAATTGATTAATGGATTATCCTGGCAGTGAAAATGGTGACTTTATAAGAAAAGGAAGAGAGACCTAAGAGAACACTCTCAGTCTCCTCACCTATGATGCTTGGCACTTTCTCCGGAGTCTTCAGAGAGTCCCCACCAGCAAGAAGATTCACTAGATGCATTCCCCTGACCTGGAACTTCTCTGTCTCCACAACTGTAAGAAACACATTTCTTTTCTTTATAAACTGCCCAGTTTTAGATATTCTGTTATAAGCCACAGAAAATGGACTAAGACGGAAAATTGGTACTGAGAAGTGGGGATGTTGCTGATATCTGCAAGCTGCCTTGAAACTGAGTAATGGGCAGAGGCTGGAGAAGGAGCAGGCTAGAGAATGCCTAGATTCTGGTGAAGGCTTGGAAGACAAGACTAGGGAAGGTTTGGAACTCCTTAGAGATTGGTTAAGTGGTTGTGACCAGAATGTTGATAGAAATATGGACAGTGATGATGAGATCCTAGTTGGAAATCAGGAATAAGATATTAGGAATTGGAGCACAGGCCACCCTTGCTACACCAAAGAAAGGAGCCTGGCGGTGTTGTATCCATGTCCTGGGGCTTTGTAAAAAGGTATATTTAACTTTTAACTTCTTGTGATGAACTGATAGAGAAAAGGAAAACAGTGGAAAATTTCCAACCTGGGCATGTGGTAGAAAATGAATGAGTGTTTTCAGAAGAGTCCAAAGATGTAGCCAAGGGACCATCTCTGCCAAGGAGATTGGCACAGAGAGAAGATACCATCAAGAGAATGGAAAAAGACCCCAAAGGCATTTCAGAGCTCTTCAAAGCCACTCCTCCCATTACAGGCCTGGATACGTGAGAGGGCAGAATGGTTTGGGGGGACCCTCCCAGGGCTGTCATGCCATGGGTTGGCTAACTCTGACTGCATTCCCCAAAGCTGGCACAGTGCTCTTTGACTGTCCCAGCCATGAGGGCTCCTGGCACAGTTCATGAAGGTATAAGTCGTAAACGTTGGCCGAGTTCACAATGTGCTAATTCTGCAGGCTGGTGGAAAGCAAGAGCGGTAGAGGCGTGATAGCCTCTACCCAGGTTTTAAAAGATGTCATCAGGCCTGGGGACCCAGGCAGAAACTTGTTGCACAGGTGGAGGAGTCACTGCAAGGAGTCCCCGCTGGAACAATGCCCAGAAGAAATGTGGGGTTGAAGCTGCCATGGAGAGTCCCCACCATGGCAATGCCTAATGGAGTCATGAAAGTGAAGCCACTGAAGTCTCCTTAGACCTCAGAACTGTGACAGCATGTATCACTTGCCTACGAAAACCCTCAGACTCCAACTCTTTTTTGAAAGCAGGATTTATAGAGAAGACAGAAAAGTTCCCACAATGGGAGGGGACCCAAAGGGGTTGCTCTGGACTCCAACTCTTAAGAGCAGCCATGGAGTGGGCAACATAGGCCTTGGGGGCCCAACCTTTCCAGTGTGCCCAGAAGGTGGCACATGAACTCAAAAGAGATTGTTCTCTAGCTTTGAGATGTAATATCTACCCTGCTAGGTTTGAACTTGGTTGGGCCTGTTACTCTTTTCTTTTTGCCTGTTTCTCGCTTTTGGAATAGGAATGTTTTTCTTAATCCTGTGCCACCATTATGTAGACTGTGGACTTCGGATTTTTGAATCGATACTGGACCAAGTTAACACTTTGGGGTTACGGAGATGGAATGAATTTTTTTTGTTTTTTTAGTCAGAGCCAGGCTGGAGTGCAGTGGCACACTCAGGGATACCACAGCCCTGACCCTTCCACTTCAGCTTTCTAAGTAGCTGGAACTACAGGCATGGCCCACCATGCCCCGCTAATTTTGTTGTTGTTGTTTTGTTTTTGATTCATAGAGACAAGATCTCACCAAGTTGCCCAGGCTGGTCTTGAGTCCATAGGCTGAGGCAATCCTCTTGCCTCACCTCCCAAAGTGCTGGGATTAACGAATGTATTTTATGTGTAAAAAGAAATATGAATTTGAGGCCCCAAGGGTGGAATATTATGGTTTGAATATATCCCTCAAACTTCATGTGTTAAAAAACTAAATACTCAATGTTTAAGAAATATATTTTTCTTTTAAATGACCCAGTTTCAGGTATTCTGGTTTTTTTTTTGTTTGTTTGCTTTTTGTTTTTTGTTTTTGAATTGTAGTTTCACTCCGTTGCCCAGACTGGAGTGCAGTGGCACGCTCCCCGCCACTGCAGCCTCAATCTGCTGGGCTTCGGTGATCCTTCCGTCTCAGCCTTCCAGGTAGCTGGAACTACAGGCGCGCACTACCATGCCCGGCTAATTTTTGATTTATTGTAGAGATGAGGTCTCACCAAGTTGCCCGGGTGGGTCTCAAATCCGCGGGCTCAGGCAATCCACTCACCTAAGCCTCCCAAAGCGCTGGGATTACAGGCTGAGCCACCGATCCCGACTGATATTCTGTTATAAACAATAGAAAATAAACTAAGACATACTGCACTTGAGTTTGTGACTAACATTCAAACCCACTCTTTCTTCCTATTAATACTTAGGGGATGCGATCAAAGGGACTTAGGAAAACAGAACTTCATTTTTTCAGTTCCAATCCCCCAAACCCAAATTCAGTCTTTGTTCATACAACCTTGTAGAGCTGGCTTAATACCTTTTTTTAAAAGAAATATATCAGTTTCAATGTCAAGGTTTTTGGCCTTTGCGTTCAATTTAGTAATTCTATTACAGTATTTATAATATAATCTTGCTCCTCTGGCATTTCTCTCTCCTTTTTCTGACATCCTGGAATAACTTTCTTTTTGCTAATGTAGAACTTTATGGTCTTAACTGACTTATAAGACTATTCATTATTTTGCTTCATACTTTTCTAAGTCAGGCAAGTAGTTACTTATGGAAAACTAAATGAAAGTCGTATTTCTCAAAAGAGAAGGAGAAAAGCCATCAACAGTCTGAAAATGCTAATTACCCTTACAAAAATTATATATTGAAATATGTACGGGATTGGCAGTAGTGGGGAACGGCCGGTGGGGGGGGTGGCACACCTCATCAATAAGGGTACCTGCATAATGAACATTTGTAATTGTACCCCACAACTTTAAAATTAAAAAGTAAAAAAAAGAACTAAGGCGAAAAAGAGAGAAATATATCAACACATTTTGTCTTAAGTTTACAAAACTATTGCCAATGTAAAAAAAAAACCAAAAACTTATGAGTAGATTTTTTTTTTTTTGAGTTGGAGTCTTACTCACTCTGATGTCCAGGCTAGAGTGCAGTGGCACACTCACGGCCACTCTAGCACTGACCTGCTGGGCTCTGGCAGTCCTTCCACCTCAGCCTTCCAAGTAGCCGGAACTACAGGCACACGCCACCACGCCCGGCTAATTTTTTGATTTATTGTAGCGACGAGGTCTTGCCAAATTGTCAGGGCTGGTCTTGAACCTGCTTGCTCAGGTAATCCACTTGCCTTGGCCTCCCAAAGTGCTGGGATTACAAGCTGTGCCCCCAAGCCTGGCCAGTATTTTAATGGGACATTGAGAAGAAGCATATTAAGCAAATCTAACCTATTTCCTAAAGTTCCTGATAAAAATCTCTCTTTAATTTCCTTATTGTTAACTCACGAATCACAGAAGTACTCTTCTCCTTCTACACTTGTTTGTACTACATGTTGCTACAAAAATTGTATTTTCCTGTTTTATCTTTTCCTCTTGCTTTGCCAAATATCTGTGCTACCCTAAACACAAATAAAACACAAATTTGTGCCATCCTTCTCCTCTTTTCAAATTATACAGATTTATAGGTACTGGTAGCATTTCTTCTTAAATTTGCTCTAGTTAAGCGTGTGAGCCAGAAAGTTGAGACTGAGCGAGATAGAATTTCATGAAACAGCTATATCAAGTAATGAGCACATGGCTGTAATGGCTGCAATGCAATTCATAGTTTATTCTTATTTTTAGCAATATAGCCTTTTTTTCCCAAAAAGAAGGAAGAAGACATCAAAACCAAATACTTAAAAATTCTCATATAGGATATATATAGTAATCATACATATGTATGTAGCTATGAATATTTCAGAATGACATTCTTTTTTTTTTTTGAGTTGGAGTCTCACTCTGTGGCCCAGACTGGAGTGCAGTGGCCGCTCCCAGCCACCGCAGCCTCGACCTGCTGGACTCCAGTGATCCTTCCGCCTCAGCCTTCCAAGTAGCCGGAGTTACAGGCGTGCGCTACCACGCCCGTCTGATTTTTTGATTTATTGTAGAGATGAGGTCTCGCTACCCAGGCGGGTCTCAAACCCGTGGACTCAGGCAATCCACTCACCTCAGCCTCTCAAAGGCACGGGATTACAGGCTGAGCCACCAAGCCCGGCTCAAAATAACATACTTAAACCTTAAAAACATAAATATCTTGATTGAATTTTTAAAATTTTATCACCTGTCATCTAAATGTTAGATCATATTATCTCTATGTACCTCTTCTAGCTTTAAATTTCCCTTTTTAAACCTCAGTAATAGTAGAATTTGATTTTTTGAAAGTGCTGTTGGTCACACACTTATATATATTCTTTTCTGGGAAATAATATGTGACAATTAATATATCTGTTCTTTAGAATTTTGAGTCATTCCAAACCACTCATGATTCACTGTTCATTTTTAGTATATTCTAGATGCAAAATTCACAAGGTTAAAAAAAAACACAAAAAAGGAAATATTAGCCTAAATTTTAGTCTCTAAAGTGTTGATGTCTCTCTAATGATAGAAAATTATATATTGATAATGGGGAAGAATTTTATAGGGTTTTCGTTTTTATTCTCAAGTCTTAAGTGTGTATCTCCACAGATAACACAATTTTTGATAAAATGTGTGGTCACTTTTTTTAAAAATAAAGTTTTTTTTCTTTTTAGAGATACCTTAATAAAAGGAGGAAGAAGACATCAAAATCAAATATTTAAAAATTCTCATGTATGATATATAGTAATCATACATATGTATGTAGCTACGAATATTTCAAAATAACATTCTTAATTTAAATTGTAGTCTCTAAAATAGTAAATAATAAATAATTTAAAACAGTGATACATATGGTACATATCTTTCTGAGCAGGAGCATAGGTAAAGATATTGATTAATGAGAAGACGGGCAGCCTTTGAAACTGAACATTGAACAGGAGCTGTGGCAACTAGAATAATCACACTTACTGTGATTATTCTGTAGACTTATTGTTTGCTCAGAAAGACCTATTTCTTTTTTTTAACTTTTAGTTTTCTTATTTTCAAGATGTGGGGTACAATTCAGGGTTAGGTATGCAAATGTTCATTATGCAGGTGCCCTTGTTGATGAGGTGTGCCTCCCTTTCCCCAGGCAGACTTCCACTACTGCCAATCCTGCTTCTCCGCCCCCCTCGCAGCAGTTTCCCACTATTGCCAATCCTTTTCTTATAGTATTACCATAATTGTTCAAGGTTCACTTATGAGTGAGAACATGTGATACTCAGTTCTTTGATTCTGTGAAAGATCACTCAGTATTATAGACTCTAGTCCATCCTGGTTGCCTGAAGTTAATGATTTTGTTCTTCTTTATGGCTGCATAATATTCCATCGTGTATATGTACCACCTTTTTAAAATCTCTTTTGATGGGCAGCACGGTGGTTCCATGTTCTTGCTATTGTGAACAATGCTGCGATAAACAAACCTGTGCGGATATCTTTTTTATAGAGTGATTTGAGTTCTTCCCAGTAGGGGGATTGTGGGATCATATGGAAAGTCAATTTTTAGATCTTTTAGGAATCGCCACACTGTTTTCCACAGTGGCTGTACTAGTTTATACTCCCACCAACAGTGTAGAAATATTCCCTTTATACTGCATCCTCTCCAGCATCTGTTGTTTTTTGAGTTATTGCTGATAGCCATCCTGAATGGAGTTTGAGGGTATCTCAGTGTAGTTTTAATTTGCATTAGAAAGACCTATTTCATTCCTGATTATAAATCTGCTAAGTTCGTCTGCAACTATTTTTCAGACATTTATGGCTTTTGTATTTTTATGATTTTCCTTTGAGAAAAGTCTGAGAAGTAAAAATAGAATTGGTGAAGTAGCAGTTGCCCTGAGTCAGTGGGAATGGGTTAAAAATGGGGAATGGATATTTACCAAGTTTTTCTACTTCATTCTTGGCATTATGACAAACACTTTGTAAATAGAATATGTAAGGCAAATTGTTCAAGGAGAAATTTCTGGAGCTACTCTTTAGTCATATGTACCTCAATTAAAATTTATGCTCCTCTTTGTGTTCTCTCCCTGTTCTTCAAAGATGGCAACTATTTCTGTATACTCCCACTAGCCAAGATTTTGAAATTTAAAAGAATACCAATGACAATATATTTGTTTTGGTTTCAATTATAAAATTATGTTATAATATTTTCCCAATGCCTTTTCAATGTAAACAGACTCCTGCCACCTTATCCTTGTCACCACCCAACCCCACCCCACCAAATCTAATACACCAGACCCTTCTCTGAGAACCTGTGATTTGATGCTTAACCATCTTCCAAGCTGCAATGAATGCTGCCACCTCCTGGCATTTTTTGAAGAGATGAACTCTGGTAAGCAAAGACTTAGTTCAGATCCTATTTGCGAATCTACTGCTTAAACTTGGCCTTGGATATATTTATTCTCCCTTTCTTCTTAGGGTCATCCCGTTTTGGGGGAGCAAAAAAGTTTTGGTTAGGTCACTGTTCTCCTCATGTATCTAACCTGATAGAATTTGAAACTTTCTGGTGATTCTCTTTTGCTATATAATGTGCAGTTAATGCCATAAAAAAAAGAAGGGTGAGCTCTTTGATGAGTGCAAACCTTCCTACTGTTTATGCCACACATACAAATTTGGGCAGAAGCCATGACATTCATGTGGAGCTCTTAGCCACACTAAGTCAAAATTAGTTTAAAAAAATTTCTTGCCAAATTACTATACATATCTTCTTTAATTTTAGTGGAAATGATCCATCTACATTTGCAATAATGTGGTTACTAGTAAACATATGAAAACTTTTAAAATTTTGTTATTAGTTAACGTAAAATAGAGCAATATCAGTTCATTGGATTAAATTGCTAATTATTTTTAACATGAAAACAATCTGAATTGAGGCATTTCTAAAAATGTTCTATCAAGAAATGTGATCGACTCTTGAGTCACTCTTGCGCTCTAGGCTGTTCCTATCGCTCTCTGGAGTGTATTATCATTTCTCTTCTTGCTCAATAAACTTATCTTTGCCTTTAGAAAAAAAATGATCGATTCATTTTGAAATGTGAATGAAAAAAATCCTTTTAATCCATGTTTCTGTTGTTCTTTTGAGAGTCAAAAGTAAATTTATCAATGGTACTTTTGCTTTAGTTATTACTGATGCCTAGTGCCCACTATAAAACTGAGCATATAGTAAGCTCAATAATATTGATTGAATGAACGATTAATTCCTAGCCCTTTCATTTGTAAAAACTCCTGAGTCTTCAGATTCATTTACGAAGTTAACTGAACTTGAACTTCACAGTAAATAGGGCCATTACAATAAGCCAATGTGTATTCTTTATATGTTGCTGGTCAAAGTATGGTTCAGGGATTGGTATTGTTGGCATCACCAAGGAGTGTGTGAGAAATACTGAATCTCAGCCTCTACCCTAGACATACTGAATCAGAATCTTCATTTTAACAAGATTCCCCAGGTGATTCATGTGCACATTAGAGCCTGAGAAACATGGCTTTCAATCACCTTAGCTGCCATTATTCTTTCCATATAGCTATAGAATCCAATTGCCCCACAGATTTTTGTTTTCCTAAATAAAATTATTCTACGAACAGACTTTCCACTACTTTCTGATTGAGTCTATGCAAAATCGTTTTTCACATCTTTGTTTCCTTCTTTCTTTTCTAAGGGTTGGTCTAGCTTAGAAACTGTGTGAATTCCTGCTCCTGAGCTGTGAATAAAGGGGCTTTTTTTTAGAAGGGAAACTCCCTTCTAGGGCTGTTTGATTCATTTTTTTAAATGATTGAACCAATGGTTGGCTATTAAGACATTGCTTCTGGGCCGGGCTCGGTGCCTCAGCCTGTAATCCCGTGCTTTGTGAGGTCGAGGTGAGTGAATTGCCTGCGCCCGTGGGTTTGAGACCCACCTGGGCAACTTGGCGAGACCTCATCTCTACAATAAATCAAAAAATTTCAACTGGGCGCGGTAGCACGTGCCTGTAGTTCCAACTTCTTGGAAGGCTGAGGCGGAAGGATCGCCGGAGCCCAGCAGGTCGAGGCTGCAGTGGCC
>NW_007258940.1:42821-63259 GCF_000164805.1 Carlito syrichta | reverse complement strand
AAAAAAAAAAAAAAAAAAAAAAGACATTGCTGCTTATACAGTTTTCTTTTTTAAAAGAATGTTTGTTGGGGTACAGACTCAGCACTACACTTAAGGGAAGATTTCCTGCCACAAAATATTTGTAACTGCTCCTAAAGAGAAAGCAATTATCTCATCAGTTATGTCTTTAAAAAAAAAAAAAAAAAATGCAAATTTGCACTCGCGCAAATTTATGAAGGAGGTTGTTATCACGTACTCGTTAATTTAATTTGTATTTGTTTTTCGCTTGTTATTAACTCAACAGCCTACTTTTTTCTGAGTTGGAGTCTCACTCTGTTGCCCAAGCTGTAGTGCAGCATGCTCCTGGCCACTGCAGCCTCGACCTGCTGGCTCCAGCGATCCTTCCACCTCAGCCTTCCAAGTAGCTGGAACTACAGGCACTCGCTACCACGCCTGGCTAATTTTTGATTGATTGTAGAGATGAGGTCTCGCTAAGTTGCCCAGGCGGGTCTCAAACCCGCGGGCTCGGGCAATCCACTCACCTCAGCATCCCAAAGAGCTGGGATTACAGGCTGAGCCACCGAACCTGGTTTACTTTTTTTTTTTTTTTTTTTACTAGAAAGAACATTTGGTTGTTTTTAGCTTGCCTAAAGTTATTAAGATTTTTAGTACAGAAAATCATTTACAATGGTGGCTCATTATTCTACTTTTCAATTTAATGAGATGCTTAACTAAAGTATGTATCTTCAAAGTCAGCTCAGCAACCAAATGACTTGTGCCAGTGCATGTACCAGCTGAGGGACAACTGTGTATATGCCTGGGGACAGAGGTCCATATACAGGTCTTGGGGCTAGTGGCAAGAGAAAGAAAATGCATTTCTAAAAATAACTGCCAGCACATATGCAGGTCTCAATTTTGGTACTTATCATTCTTTGTAGAAACTGTTTACTGGGAGGTTGTAAAGAGTCATGGAAGAAGCCTTAGACTTTGGGGTTTAGACCAATTCAGGTCCTGTGACATTATGCATCTGTCAAGAACCCCAAATCATTTTTTTTTAAACAGTGATAGCTTCAAGCTATGGTTTAATGGAGTCAGCTCTGCTTTCCTAGATTGAAAGTTCCACAGTAGTGTCCAATAAATGCTTGTTATTATCTTGTATTATATTAATTTACATGTTTATTGCTTTCATTTCTCAAGAGGATATAATTAGTGAGGTCAGGTAACTTGTTGATACTTTCACTGGCCAATAAGCCTGCGCTTAGCATATTGCCCTGCATGTGGTAAGTGCTTGATGGGATGAGTACTTGAATGAGGTGCATGAACGAAGTAGTGGCTAGGTACATACTAATAGTTCAGGCACTGCTCATTTATGTTTCCTTACTTAATCCTCATGTTATCCTTCTAATGTAACAATAACTAACAGTTATTGTACCAGATAAAGTTCTAGGTTCTAAGTGCTTCACGAGGGAGGACCCCCCAAAAACCAGGATTATTATTTTGGAGAGTAGGCCCCTTGTAGCACTCTCAGAATTTGTTTCTCTGGATCAAACAGTCAACCAAAGTTTTTATCTGGAAGTTTTGAAAAGGCTGCATCACTATTTGCAGAAGAAATGTCCCAAGTTGTGGCAAACAGGTGATTGATTCCTCCACCATGACAAGGCACCTAGCCACACTGGGCTGAGTGTTCAGCAGCTTTGGACCAAAAACAGCCTATCTCCCATGCCCCACCCTTCCTATTCACTTGATCTCACCCTGAGCCACTTTTTTTGTTTCCCCTCATGAAAAGAGTCCTCACAGGGAAACATTTTGCTGAGGTAGAAGAGGTGAAACAAGCAAACAAAAAAAAACGGCAGAAGCACTAAAAGGCGTCAAAATCAATGAATTCAAGAACTGTTTTGAGCAGTGGAAAAAGCATCTCAATAGGTGTATTGCATTAAATGCAGAGTACTTTGAAGGTAACTGGAGTTTAAACATGTAATAATAAGTATACAATTTTTTAATAAACAAATTCCAGTTTCTTTTGGGTCCCTCCTCATACATTTGTTGACGAATCTGATGCTTGTAACATTTGGTGCTTGAAAGTAGGTACTGCTATCATAATTTTCATTTGTAGATGAGGGAACTGGGGCACAAAAGGGTGAAGTAAGTTGCCCAAGGTAATACTCAAAGATTTTGAACCAGGTGGCTTGGTTTTACTATCCATGTTCTTAACTAACACATACAGTTACTCATCAATTTTCCCTTTTGTGTGTGAAGAAGTCAATATTTAAGTAGATTTCCCATAAACACCTTTGTAAATTGGCAAAGCAGGGAATTGGACTTGAGCTGTCCATCTACAAGCTAGAGTTCTTTCCCCAATATCACAGTTCTAGACATTTCATTATGATCCTGGACACAGATTTCCAAGAAGAGCCAATGTCTGTCTCCATTGCCAAAAAGGTCAAGAAGATTCATCATCAAAGGCATAGAAACAAAAAATCCCCCTGCACTTTAACAAGGTCTTTTACATATAAACCTGTACTATTCTTTGTGGTTCTGGTCAATGCATCTTAAGAAAAATGTATAAAGATGTTGGGGGAAAGCCCAACAATTACATGGAAAAGGGATGACAGAGTTGCTGTGTAAGGGCATATTAACAAGTGAGTGTGTTTCATCTTGGAAGACAAGAACTAACAATAAATTTGAATTTGACTGGCATCTAAAGATTACGAAGTATATGACTTTTACAACAATCCCAAAGTGTCATTGAAGCTTAAATCATTTAAAATTTTAGAGTTTAGGGTAAATAAAAAAGTTGTAGGCATTGGGCTATAAACTAAAGAAAGTTCCTAGAGTAAGTCTTGGGGTTAGTGGCCCATGAATGTATTTTTAAGAATTTAGATAAGTCAATGGAAATATATTACTAATCACTGAGGAATGTTTGGCTTTTTATCATTGAGGAATCATTGAGGAATGTTTGGCGTTTTATTAGTTTGTTTCTTATCCTTGGGATAGGTACCAAGAGTTTGGTGTCTGGAATCAAATGCATCTGAGTTTGAATGTTAGCTCTGCCCCTTACTTGTTATGTGACCTTGGGCAAAATTCTTGATTTTTTGATACCTCAGTTCTTCATCTATACACTGGGATACTAATGATCCTCATTTCATAGGTTTAGAGATAATTAATTTAATTTAATTTAATTTTTTTTAGTAGGAGTTTCACTCCCTAGCCCAGGCTGGAGTGCAGTGGCTCGCATGCTTACGGCCACCCCGATATCGACCTTTTGGGCTCCAGCGATCCTTCTGCCTCAGCCTTCTGCGTAGCCGGAACTATAGGCGTGCGCTAACACACCCAGCTATTTTTTATTTTATTGTAGAGATGAGGTCTCACCAAGTTGCCTGGGCTGATCTCAAACCCGTGGGCTCATGCAATCCACTTGCCTCAGCCTCCAAAGTGCTGGGATCACAGACTGAGCCACCGAGCTCGGCCTGAGATAATTTTAAATGAAATTACATTAATTGCATTTTAGCACATGAAAAGTGCTTAAAACAGAGACTGACACTTGGCCAGTGCTCAGTAAATGTTAGCTATTATCATTAGGTTTTGCAAATGCACAGGATGGCATGAACTGCCTGCCTTTAGTCCAAGTCAGTAATTCTCTGTTTTAGACATATAATGCAGAGGTATTTCAATAAAATAGCAGGGAATATTGTTCTCCATACCACAGACACTTCATTGTGGAATCTTCTAGTGATATGCTAGATTTGTTTTGGGGGGTAAACTGCATTATAACTATTCCAAACTATTTGTGTTTCTAAAAGAAAAAACTGGAAAATGTAGCATCTGACAAAATTAGTAAGAGCTCTCTTATTAAACCTGTATCCCCTGTACTGCTTCAACTTGATTATAAATGGTACGTGGTAAGGAATTTGAATGAAGAAAACAGGTAAATGCCTAGGAAATGGTTTAAAAATGTGCAGAAAAATGAACTGTGGCTGAGAAGTTACCTTGCTCCTGATGAGTCAGAAAGAAAAACCATTCAGAATATTAATACCAAGAAGTTAATTCTCCTGTGTGTAGCATTAGTCTAGGTCTTACTGGAATAGTTGGCTTGAAAGTAGAAACCATTTCATCTGAAATTAAGTCCAGTATGTACTTTAGATAACAAAACATGAATGCCTGACGTTCACTCCAGAAAAACTTAATTTAAAAGCACTTTAAATTTAATGAGGAAAGCATTTAATTTTGTTGATAAAATAAAAACTTTGATGATTGTTCTTAGACTTTCTTTTCAGGATAACTGACGAATTCTAGATATTTACAATCTTTTTTTTTTGAATTGGAGTCTCACTCTGTCTCCCAGACTGGAGTGCAGTGGCCGTTCCCAGCTACCGCAGCCTCGACCTGCTGGGCTCCGGCGATCCTTCCGCCTCAGCCTTCCAAGTAGCTGGAACTACAAGTGCGTGCACCACACTCAGCTAATTTTTGATTTATTGTAGAGATGAGGTCTCACCAAGTTGCCCAGGCGGGTCTCGAACCCATGGGCTCAGTCAGTCCACTCACCTCAGCCTCCCAAAGCGCGGGATTACATACTGAGCCACCGAGCCTGGTAATATTTACAATCTTAAGAATTGGTTAAAAGAAGCTGCTAAAAATTGGAGTATATGAGTGTAAAACTTATGAGCTCATGTGTTTGTATTGTATGTTCAGTCTTTTCAAAAAGCCATTGATACTGTGTAACATGTATTAAAAAAAACTTCACACATTATTACTGAATTTCACTACTGGGAATTTGTTTTAATAAAATTATCTTTTTCTCTCTGTTTCTTTCTCTCTCTCTTTTTCTCTTTCCCTCTCCCCAAAAACTCTTTCCTTGACCAAGTTTTATTCGTGTTCTTCTCAGCCCTCTTCTCAACTCGCTTAAACCTTGATCTTCTATGTGTTTGTCCTGTCCTTACATAGACAACTTTGGCAAGAATCCCCTCCCCACATTGATATTGTATCCTCCTTGATGTCTGGTCAAGTTCTTCATCCCCCACCTTTGATGTATAAGTCACTGTCCTGCCTTTAGCTTAGGTCAGTTTAGCAAGAATTCATTGTCCCCTTCACCCTGTCTCTTCGCTAAAATCCCCACTTATCCTCGCTGTATGTGGAGTTGAGACTGATTTCTCTCCCTTACCGTGATTCCTCTATTGCAATAGTTTTGAAGAAAGTCTTCCTAGCCGGGCTCGGTGGCTCAGCCTGTAATCCCGCTCTTTGGGAGGCTGAGGTGAGTGGATTGCCTGAGCCCGCGGGTTCAGGACCCACCTGGGCAACTTGGTGAGCCCTCATCTCTACAATAAAATCAAAAAATTAGCCGGGTGTGGTAGTGCGCGCCTGTAGTTCCAGCTACTTGGAAGACTGAGGCAGAAGGATCACCAGAGCCCAGCAGGTCGAGGCTGCGGTGGCCGGGAGAGGCCACTGCACTCCAGTCTGGGCAGAGTGAGACTCCAACTCAAAAAAAAAAGAAAGTCTTCCTTACCATTTTAATGAGTGTCAGATTATTTTTTCTTATCCCCTTCTTTCTCTTTCTATACATACAAGAGGGACCCCTAAAAACTGGGAATTTATTTATATAAAAATTGTGTATTTATTCTTACGTTTAAACTTCAGTCATCTTCAAATTACTCTATGTTTGATGAAATACACCTGAGACACTTTTTCCACTGCTCAAAATAGTTCTTGAACTCATCAATATTGATGCCTTTTAGCAATTCTGCCATTTTTTGTTTCACCTCTTCCACATCAGCAAAACATTTCCCTTTGGGAACTTTTTTCATCCGGGGAAACACCAGAAATTCGCTTGGGATGAGATCAGGTGAGTAGTGATGGTGGGGCCTGGGGGTCATGCCATTTTGGGGCAAAAATGCTGAATACTCAGTATGGTGTGGACAAGTGCCTTGTCATGGTGTAAAAACTAGTCACCAGTTTGCCACAAAAAAATGCACTGAAGCCAAAACATAGCCTCTTACGATAATGCTAGGTGGTACACTGTTGCTGATGTGATCCTAGAACACTTACCTAGCGGGGGAGGCCTATGCTACAAGGGGCCCGCCCTACAAAAAGATATTTCTGTTTTGTTTGTTTTTTTTTTCAAATTCTCCCTCATTTATGTAGAGAGCTAGGAGCAGTCTAAATATTTCATAGTAGGAGGTTGACTAAAAAGATTAAAAATACAATCTTTGAAATGGCATGCTGACTTTAATAGCAGTCCGCATTTGTAGAATGCCATTATCCACACTGCACCAAGTGTCATTAGCTTCATTATTCTCTTCAGCAGTGGCTTCCTCTGCTCCTCAGACTTTGTGACAGATAACATGGCTGCTGCAATACTGTTCTAGAAGGGAACAGTATTGGAGGTATAGGGGCCAAAGGAAAACTTCCCCTTTGCTCTCTGAAGTTTCATTGAAAAATCAACTTGCAAAAAGGAGAAAAGGCATACAGATTTATTGGTGTGCCCAGGGAAAATCACAGAGTGATTACCCAATATCCCAATGGGTAATTGGTATAGCTTCTTAGGGGAAAAAGGAGATGAGGAAGTGTGGATGATTTTAGAGGGGTAGTAAATAATTTTTAGGGGAATTCAATGGACTTGAAGAACATGTAATGGCCTGGGACAAAGTCTCTTGAACTTGCAGAGCAGACAATGGTTTGCGACAAAAGCATATTCAGGTTTGTTAACAGATTTCAGTTTTTTCCTGTGATATGAGTTCAATGAATGAAAACTCAGGGAAGAAGGAAATTGTCTTCTTCTTTGGCAGATCCGGACTTTAGGCAGATACGGAACTTTAGAGAATAACTTTATCCTGTGATTTGGGAGAGACAAATAATTAAGAGACAGGAAAGGGAAAGGTCAGAGAGAACTTGAGCCTTCTCCTTTAAGTTCAGCATGTCAAAATGCCATATTTTGAGGGTATTGGTTTCTGAACTTCAACGGAGGAAACAGTTCTATCCTTTCTATTCCTGTGGCATGTTCCTCTTTATAGGAGGAGGACTGGTTCATCTTATTGGTGACATTAAGAAGTGACACTTAGGCACTGAGTTTTGTTAAGCAGTGGTGAGGTCATGGCTTCAGAATGTGGGTAGCACAGTACCATGTCTCTCTTGTCTCTTGCTAATTTGTGGACCTGTGTTAGCTCTTGTCGTTTGTCATTTGGTAGTAACTACACCAGACAAAGGACTAATTTAGTTTCTAAGTCTGATAATGGGCTAGTAGATCAAATGGGGCCTTAATATGTTTTTAAAACATTATTTTAGAAGAGGAATTTATTTCAGGAGAGGCCTCAGTCCAAAGTTGTGCTTCTCAACACAAGTTACCAAAGCTCTTTGTTTGGGAGTATTTGATTTTGTCTGACCTATATTACTTGGTCTGTACTTTATTCTGTAATTGATCCTATGAGTATTTCTTAAGTTTTAGAATACTACAGAGGGAAGGAGGCAGTGGTATACTAGTAAACTGGCTCTGGGGAGGTGGGGGAAGACAGAATTTATAACAGTTGCTGTTTTTGTAATGTAAATACTCTCACCATGGTTTATTTCTGGCTCCCAATGGTTTAACAACTGCCTGTTGAAAAACTTCTGGAGTATCCAACCACTGCACACTGTGGAAGAAAGAAAGCCATCAAATTTCATCAAATACTATCCACCATAGTGAAGGAACAATTTTCTCTCAATTCATTTCCAAACTCTGGGGGAGAATTCTGAGTGGCCCAGCTTGTCTCTCAGGCTTCTGTCCCTAGTTTCATTGACTATAACAGGGAATTATGACTACATAGTGGAAGCAAGTTAGAAATCTGCTGTACTAGATCAGAGGCAAATTTGGGGGTCAGTGTGTGGCTGGAATAATATCCCAGTATTAGCTTGGGTCTTCCCAACACAGAACCTGAGACAAAGACAGGAAGTTTACTTAGAAATATCACTCTGGAAAGCAGAAGTGCAGGACCAAGAAGAAAGGAGAGACAGATGGCCGGGCTCAGTGGCTCAGCCTATAATCCCAGCACTTTGGGAGACTGAGGCGAGTGGATTGTCTGAGCCCGCGGGTTCGAGACCCGCCTGGACAAATTGGCAGGACCTCGTCTCTACAATAAATCAAAAACTAGCCAGGCGTGGTAGTGCGCGCCAGTAGTTCCGGCTACTTGGAAGGCTGAGGCAAAAGGATCGCTGGAGCCCAGCCGGTCGAGGCTGTGGTGGCCGGGAACGGCTACTGCACTCCAGTCTGGGCGACAGAGTGAGACTCCAACTCAAAAAAAAAAAGAAAAAAGAAAGGAGAGACAGATAAAATTAGGATGCATTGTTAAATTTTAAAACTCTTACCTGTCTGTTAATGCGGGGTGATAAAGGGTAATCTAAAATAATACATAGTAAGAAACGAACTAGGAGTTGCCAGGGGCCTTCACTGGAGCTTGCAAACACATAATAATAATAATAAATAAAAATTTCAGTGCAGATGAAGGTAGAGCTAAGGGAGAATCACGCACCAATCCCAGTGGCATCACTTGAATCTCTGGATTGAGATGGGCTGTGTATATGATTTTCCTTTCTCCAATTTTGTTATGGGCACCAAATTCATTCCTTATTGCTTAAACCAGTTTGAGTCATGTTTTCTGTCATTTGCAACCAGAGGTCCAACTGCTATACTTCCACAATAACAAAGCTCACTTTGTATTCTGGGTGTCAATGTCTACTTTAATAGGTTTCCACCTTAAGATAAAGGTCCATGTATCTGATTCATCTGTGTCCCAGCTCCTAACAGAGTACCTGGCACATAGTAAAAGCTTGATTTATGTTGGATTGAACGAATAAATCTGTAACATTAATTTGGTATCTGTGATATTGGTCATCTCTAGTCTTAGCAATGCTTTTTTAAAGGATATAAGTGGGTTAAACTTTTTTTTGTGCAGGGAAGAAAAGCACATAAAAATTTGCAAGAAAATTTGATGAACTACATTTATTCAGAGAATAAAGATGGCTACATGAAAGAGTTAACATTATTTTATTTTATTTTTTTGAGTTGGAGTCTCATTCTGTCACCCAGACTGGAGTGCAGTGGCCGCTCCTGGCCACCACAGCCTCAACCTGCTGGGCTCTGGCAATCCTTCTGCCTCAGCCTTCTGAGTAGCTGGAACTACAGGCGCGCGCTACCACTCCCGGCTAATTTTTGATTTATTGTAGAGATGAGGTCTCGCCAAGTTGCCCAGGCAGGTCTCGAACCCGCAGGCTCAGGCAACACCTCAGCCTCCCAAAGCGCGGGATTACAGGCTGAGCCACCAAGCCCGGCAACATTATTTTAAATGTCTCATTACACTATTTTTTCTTTTTGCCTATAACTAAAATCTTAATAAAGGCATGATTTAAACTGTACCTAATATAATGGAAATTTATTTTTCTGTTGTTTTATTCCTAAGGACAGACTGTCTATGTAAAATGAAAGTATGGTGAAGAGAGAATGCCATAGCATTGGTAATATGTTATCTTTCTTAGTCCTGAAGAATTACCATGAATAATTATAATCCTATTGATTAGAAAAGCTTATCCCTAGCAAACTTCATGCCTTTATATTAAGTTGGTACTATTTCTTCCCCATTAATCAAAAAGCTTCCTGAAAGAGAATCTATAAAATGGGAAATTCAGGAAGCCCACAATTTAATCTAACTATTCATCATTCTTTCTGCATTTCTTGTACACAGCTTGATGAATGGTCATTTAAAGTAAACTTAATGTGAAATTTTAAAACTATATATAATCTTCCAAATTGAATTGTGAAACCATTATCTGGGGTTTACTATTGGCAAGAAACTCAGGGGAGTTGTAAGTCTATTCAAATATATTTCTCTAGAACACAACATTTAGAAAAACAGAATGCAGATTTTAAAAAGAATAACTATCAATAATGACAATAAACTTTAAAGTTTTAATAATATTTTGGGGACCACAGTAAGATTGAAGCAAGCTTCAAACTGTATTTCCCTTTAGAACCCTAAATCCTTATATTCTCCCCAGGCCAAAACATAGTAGCTAATAGATTTCAATCCCTAAATACACCTCCCCTTTAGACTAATTACAATACTTTGAAAAGATTCTTTGCAGTCAAAACGTCACACTTTGAATCAAAAGTAAAGAAAAAATTTTCATCCTTCTTGTCTTTTTGTAGGATCCAGATATCAGAAGAAAATTATTATAAATAGAGTATTTCATGATTTTTACCAGATAAGGGACAACATGTCAGCACTGCCCTGCTTTTGCTGGGTGTTGTGCATGAGCAGCTGTGTTTGCATGTGCCCAGTCTATTCTGAAGGCTAAGCAGTTGATTCACAGATGTATTCCAGATACTCACAAAACTGGAATGTGTCACTTATGACTCTGCATTTTTGTAATGTTTGTCTTTATTTATAAATGTCCTATATTTTCCTTTTCTATGAATCTTTCCAAATATAAAGTTTCATCTTGATTAATTCTTCTTGCAATCATTTATGTTAATTGGGAAAATTATTTATATCTGAAAAAAACTAATGCTATGATTCATCAATGTAAATTTGAGGTTAGAACATTTTAAATTAATCTCTGGTAAAAATGAAATATTTCACCCCTTCTGTAATTAACACATTTGTTACAGAATTAGATGGCCAGATAGTGGAAAGACACCTTTAAAATCTAAGATTCTTGATTTTCAAGCAACCTTTCCTTCTTCTCTTCCTTCCTCCCTCCTTTCTACCCTTCCTTCCTTCTTTCTTTCCTCCCTCCTGTTGGCTCCTTCTCCCTCCTAGCCCCTCTGTCTGTCTCTTTCTTTTGCTTTTTTATAAAAGATGATCTCAGTCTGGAATAAACATTCTTGCAAAATTGCCCAGGAATTTTGCCAAGCATAGTGTGGACACATCAGCTGTTTTCTGGAAAATAATCGTACCATGTGACAATGTCTATTATTTTAATTAGTACTGAGGAGGGCCTCCAAGATATTTCATCACATCGGTACTTCTTACACAGATGATGGCTTTTTATTTCCTGATTAAGCAGATAGATGATATTTTTGCATTTTTTATATGTGAACAAAATAGTTGCTATAATTATTATATTATTATATTATTTACTATTCCCAAAACTCAAGGGAATAGTAAACCATTTTCCATCTATATAAAAGGGTTTAGGACCTGCAGCCTGAGGGGGCTAAAGTGTTCAGCTTACCCAAAGGACATGTTAACCCAACTCTATAAGTGTGGGAAGGCAACTCTTTGGGAAGACCCAAAGAGAAGCTCAAAGTGCTTTGCTATAAAACTTTCAAGACTGAGCCAGTCATCTGGAATCTGTTGCATTTCCAGGATACTTGCATATGTTTACTTGCTAAATTCGGGAAGTATTGATTTCAACATCTGAAAAAAAATAACTTTGTACAATTGTGTTAAGAACACACATTCAGAAATTCACACCTGAAGTGTTTTAAAAAGTGGTGGAGTAGAGAACAGAAGCTTTATTTCCTTTCTCTACAACAGAACTAAAGACTAGAATAAGTACATGTTTGAAAAGGAAAATATTTTATAATCATTATCCTGTGTCTCACAGGAACAATGGGATTTGGGGATATAACAAAACACACCTTTGTATCCTTTTTTCATATATCTTCTGTGTGAATAAAAGTAGTAAGTCAGTTTTATTGTTTGTGGAGGCTGGAAGGCCACACCTCTGTGGGTGGACATGATCTCCTGTCAAGGGAGTGGTAATCCCTGAGATCAGTCACTCTGGGAATGGCTTTTTATTTTCTGATATGGGAACTGGACTGACACTGGTTGGAGGAAGGAATTCCCCTCCTCTTCTGGGTCTTAATCTCTGTCTGAATAAATTTGGAGACTCTGGCCTGTGCATATGGGAGGTGGGTTCTAAGACAGCTCTGTCACTTGGATGCCAGAACCTTGATCCTGCCATGCTACAAAAAGTGTGCTTCATAACGTGTAAGCCTTTATCTCTGAAAAAAAAATTCAATAGCTTTAGGGAGTAAAAATAGTTTTTGGTTACATTGCATAGTGGCAATGTATTAAGCACACCCACCACCCCCACCTGTGCACATTGTACCTGACAGGTGATATTTTCTTCCTTTCACCCCTTCCTCCTCACACCCATTCTGAGTGTCCAGTGCCCATTATTATTCTCTAGACCTTTGCTGTTCCTTAGTTTCGCTCCCACCTTGTGTAAGCTATTATCTGTGTAAAGCATGACGCTACTCAGCTCACGCTTAGTATTTTTAAATGCCATATTTCTCTTCCTTTCATCTGGTCATCCTTTCATCCCTTAATGTGGACAAGAAGTTCAATGTTAATACATTGTCAGTACACCCTCTCCCCTTTGCATTACACAAGAAACCTGGACCTACTTATCCAGAAAAATTGGGAGGAGCTTCCATTATAGCTTCACTCTATATTGTTACTATCACTTTTTTTTGCCCAGGATAGTCCTATAATCCACTCAAAGTGGAAAGGCTTCTTCTGTGATTTCTCCCCTCTTTGGGCTCAGCTCAGTGACAGGGACTTCTTCCAACACTGGGTCTCATGCCCATGGTGCATTCTGTGTACAATATTTTGCCATGTTTAGGAGGTTATGTTTGGGTGGGGTCTTTTTCAGCTTTATTGAGGTATAACTTAAATAAACATCGTACAGACTTTAGATCTACAGTGTGATGTTTTGGTACACTTATAAATTGTGAAATAGTTACCACAATCAAATTACTTTACATATTCATCACCTCACATAGTGACCATTTGTGTGTGTGTGGTGAGATCACACTTAAGGTGTACTCTCTTAGCAAGTTTCAAGTGTATAATACATTATTGTTAACTATAGTCACTCTGCTGTACATATCATTTCCAGAACTTATTCATTATATAACTGTAACTTTGTACTCCCTTTGACTACCATATCCCCATTTTTCTCACCCCTATCCCCTGGCAACTATTCTACTCTCTGCTTTTGTGAATTCAACTTGATCGAATTCACTTAGAGAGCATTCAATGTTTGTCTTTCTGTGCCTGGCTTATTTCACTTAGTATAATGTCCTCCATATTCACCCATGTTGTTGCAAATGGCAAGATTTATATCCTTTTAAATGCTAAATAGTATTCCACATGTAAATATACCACATTTTCTTTATCCATTCGTTTGCTGACAGGCACGTTGTTTCCCTATCTTGGCTATTGTGAACAGTGCTGCAGTGAACATGGGAGTGTAGATATCTCCTTGAGACATTGATTTTATTTCCTTTGGCTATACATCCCAAAAGTAGATTGCTGGATCATATAGTAGTTCAAATTTTAGTTTTTTGAGAAACCCCCATAATGTTTTACATAATGGCTGCACCACTTTACATTCCTACCATCAGTGTGCAAGAGTTCCATTTTCTTTATATTCACTAATATTTGTTATCTTCAGATTTGTTGATAATAGTCATTCTAATAGATGTGAGGTATTATTTCCTTGTGGTTTTGGTTTGTATTTCCCTGATGATTAGTGATGTTGAGGATTTTTTCATATACCTGTTGGCCATTTGTATTCTCTTTATGAGAAATGTTTAGTCAGGTCCTTTGCCTATTTTTTCAAAATTAGGATTTTGTTTTTGTTTTTGGTATTGAGTTTGAGAGTTCTCAATTTTTAAAAATATAAACCCCTTATGATTTGTAGATATTTTCTCCACTTCTATAAGTTGCCTTTTCACTCTATCAATTGTTTTCTTTGCCGTGCAGGAGTATTTTAATTTGATAAACTTTTCTATTTCTGCTTTCGTTATCTGTGCTTTTGAGATCATATCCAAAAAATCATCACCCAGACTAATGTCGAAAAACTTTTTTCCCTATGTTTACTTCTAGTCGTATGTTTCTGGGCTTATGTTTAAGTTTTTAATCCACTTTGAGCTTATTTTGTATGTAATGTGAGTTAAGGTTATGATTTTATTCTTCTGCATGTAGATATCTAGTTTTTTTTTTTTTGAGTTGGAGTCTCACTCTGTCGCCCAGACTGGAGTGCAGTGGCTGCTCCCGGCCACCGCAGCCTCGACCTGCTGGGCTCCAGCAATCCTTCCGCCTCAGCCTCCCAAGCAGCCGGAATTACAGGCATGCGCTACCCCGCCCGGCTGATTTTTTGATTTATTGTAGAGATGAGGTCTCGCTACCCAGGTGGGTCTCGAACCCGCGGGCTCAGGCAATCCACTCACCTCAGCCTCCCAAAGGCGCGGGATTACAGGCTGAGCCACCGAGCCCAGCTGATATCTAGTTTTCCCAACATAATTTATTGAAGAGTCTATCCTTCTCTCATTGTGTGTTCTTGGTACTTTTGTAGAAGACCAGTTGACCAAAATGTGTGGCTTTACTTTTGAGCTCTCTATTTTGTTCCATGTCTACTTTTATGCTAGTACAACATTGTTTTGATTACTGTAGCTTCGTTTTATATATACACATATGTCAAAAAGCTTTTTTCCCTATGTTTACTTCTAGCCGTATGTTTCTGGCCTTATGTATATATATATATACACACACAAAAATATATATATATATATATATATATATATATATATATATATATATATGTTTTGTTCCTGATCTCTGAGGATATATATACTTTTCGAGTTGGAGTCTCATTCTTGTTACCCAGACTGGAATGCAGTGGCGCACTCATGGCCACTGCGGCCTCAACCTGTTGGGCTTAGGTGATCCTTCTGCCTCAGCCTTCCAAATAGCTGAAACTACAGACGCACACCACCACGCTGACTAATTTTTGTGATTTATTGTAGATACGTGATCTCACCAAGTGGACAAGGTTGGTCTTGAACCCCTGGGTTCAGGCAATCCTCTTGCCTTGGCCTCCCAAAGTGCCGGGATTACAGGCTGAGCCACCGCACCTGGCCTGTAATATATTTTAAAATCAGGAAGTGTCACTTCATTCTTCTTGCTTAAGATTGCTTGGCTATTTTGGGTCTTTTGTTAATCCAATGAATTTTTGGGATTTAAAAAAAATTTTGTGCAAAAGATGTCACTGGAATTTTATTACTTTTATTGAATCTTTAGATTGCTTTGGGTAGTGTGGACATTTTTAGAATATTAATTTTTTCAATCTATGAACATGAGATATCTTTCTATTTAGTTGTTTCTTCTCAAATTTTCTTTCATTAGTGTTTTATAGTTTTCAGTCTACAGATTTTTCACCTCTTTGGTTAAAAATTTTACAAGCAATTAATTCTTTTTTGACGCTATTGTAAATGGGCTTGTTTTCTTAATCTCTTTTTTGGATAGTTCATTGT
This sequence comes from Carlito syrichta, assembly GCF_000164805.1. Classification (NCBI taxonomy): domain Eukaryota; kingdom Metazoa; phylum Chordata; class Mammalia; order Primates; family Tarsiidae; genus Carlito; species Carlito syrichta. Next base: position 47,991 of record NW_007258940.1, on the reverse strand, counting down.
TAGTGTATAGAAATGCAACAGATTTTTGTATATTGACTTTGTATTCTGCAACTTTACTGACTTTGTTTATTAGTTTTAACAAATTTTTCTTGTTGGAGTCTCCAGGATTTTCCATATGTAAGATCATGTCATCTGCAAACAAAAGACTCTTTTGCTTTGTTTTGGATTTTGCTGACTTCTATTTCTTTTTCCTGACGAGTTGTTCTGGCTATAACTTCCAGTACTATGTTGAATATTAAATGGCAAGAGTGGGCATCTTTGTTTTGTTCCTGATCTCTGAGGATAAGCTTTTGGCTTTCATCCCTGAGTATAATGTTACTTGTAGACTTGACATCTATGACCTTTATTGTGTTGAGGTACATTCTTTCCATGCCTAATCTTCTTGAGAATTTTTAAACATTAAAAAATGCTTAGCTCATACCTGTAATCCCAATACTTTGAGAGGCAGAGGCAAGAGGATTACCTGAGCTCAGGGGTTGGAGACCAGCCTGAGCAACATGGTGAGACCTTGTCTCTACAATAAATAAAAAAATCAGCTGAGTGTGGTGGCATATGCCTGTGATTTCAGCTACTTGGAAGGCTAAGACAGAAGAATCACCTGAGCCTGTCAAGTCGAGGCTGCGGTGACTGTGAGCGTGCCACTGCACTCCAGCCTGGGAGAGTGAGAATCCTACAAAAAAAAAAAGCGGATTTTTTTTTTTTTTTTTGTCAAATAGTTTTTCTGCATCTGTTGAGATAATCACATGATTTTTTTTTTTTTTGTAAAAGAGACTTGATATCACTCTGCCACCACATTGGCATGTAGTGGCATTATAACTCACTGCAGTCTTGAATTCCTAGGCTAAAGCAATCCTCTTGTCTCAGCCTCCTGAGTAGCTAGGACTACAGACACACACCATCATGGCCAGCTAGTTTTAAAACATTTTTTTTTGTAGAAATGGGTCTTTCATATTGCCTAGGATGGTCTCAAACTTCTGACCTGAAGCAACTCTCCCACCTCCCAAAGCACTGGGATTACAGGTGTGAACTACTGCAACTGATCAATCATATTACTTTTATTTGTTTATTTTTAATGTGGAGCATTGCATTAATTGATTTATATATGAACAATCTTTGCATCACAGGGATAAACCCCCATTTGATTATGGGGGTAGAATCTTTTTAATGTGCTGTTGAATTCAATTTGCCAGTACTTTGCTGAGGATTTTTGCATCTTTGTTCATATGGATATTGGTCTGTAATTTTTTTTCTTGTAGTGTCCTTGTTTGGTTTCGGTATCAGACCTCAAAAAATAATTTTGAAAAGTTCCCTCCTCTTCAATTTTTTAAGAATTTAAGAATAATTGGTATTGACTCTCTTTAAATGTTTGGTAGAATTTACCAGTGAAACCCTCAGGTCCTGGGTTTTCTTTGGTGGGATGTTTTTGATCATTGATTCAATGTCCCCACTTGGTTTGGTCTATTTGGATTTTTTCTTTCTTTCCAATTCAGTCTCAATAAGTTGTATGTTTCTAGGAATGTATCCATTTATTCTAGGTTACCCAATTTGCTTGTGTCAAAATAGTCTCTAATGATCCTTTGTATTTCTGTGGTAGTAACTGTAGTGTCTCGTCTTTCACTCATAATTTTATTTGAGTCTTAATCTTTTACTCTTGGTTAGTATAGCTAAAGATTTATCATTTTTAAACTCTTTTCCAAAAACCAACTTTTAGTTTTGTTGATCTTTTTCATTGTTCTTTTAGTCTTCATTTCATTTATTTTGTATTATTTAGCTCAGCTTTATTATTTCCTTCCTTCTGCTGTCTTTATGCTAGGTTTGCTCTTCTTTTAGTTCCTTGAGATATCAAGTTAGATTGTTCATTTGAGACATTTCATTTTTGACAATGAGGCATTTGGTACTATAAATTTCTCTCTTAGAAGTGTTTTTTTACTGCATCTCCTAAGTTTTGGTATATTGTATTTCCATTTTTGCTCGTCTCACAGTATTTTAAAAATTTATTGTTTGACCCTTTGGTTGATCATGATTTTAATTTCTGGGTATGTTCTTAGTCTCCATCTATATGGAAACCTGTTGAATCTTCCTTCTTCCTTTTGGAGGACTCACATACCCTGCCTTAGGCATTTACTTTTCTACTCAATATGGCAGCCTCCTGCTTGAACAATTTAGCCCACTCCCTTAATACACCTTCTCAAACAAAGGTCTGAGATAAATAAAAAAATATGTGTGTGTGTGTATAGTGTGTGTGTGTGTGTGTGTGTATGTGTAAAGATAATTATTGATGAGGCACATTCTACACATTTTTAGTTCCAAAGTACAAAAAGGCTAGTTCCTTGCCACCCTCCATTCTCCCCCATCCTCCTATGCTATCTCCAAAGGAATCAAGTTTCCATCAGAACTTAAGATTACTCAGGTCCAGTCTCTTCTTGTAGGGGATTAGTATCCATATGGGGAACGAATATGATTAAATTTTCTTCTGGTGACTACTAAAAACCAAGGGGATGGTTAGATATTTTTACAACTCACCTTGATAGAGCTAATATAATTCTCTATAGTTATAATATAGTTAATATAATATAGTTTCTCTATAGTTATTCTTTTTCATTTAGTCAAGTCTTGTTTAAATATACTATCCCTGTTGTAGTTTCACTTGTTGGTATTAAAGAAAGGATCTGTGCCCCCAAATAGGCCAGGATATTAAAAGTGAAGGGCATTATCATAATACTATAAGAAAGGACTTGAACAGTAGTGGGAAACTGCCAGGGGAGGGGGAGTGGGATTGGCAGTAGTGGGAAACTGCTGGGGAGGGGGGCACAGCTCATCAAGGGTACCTGCATGATGAACATATTTGTATAACCCTGAATTGTACCCCACATCTTTAAAATTAAAAAAAAGATAGTATGAGATTGAACATAAAAAAAGTGAAAGGCATTCTCTTATTCCTTGTTTCAAACCTAACTAGCAGAAGTAGAAGTGAGGTCCCTAAGGATAAATTAGTCTGTTAACCAGAGATGGGGCTTCATGGTCCTGTTAACTGTGTGTGTGTGTGTGTGTGTGTGTGGTGATCCTTTGACAATTTAGGAAGAATTTTATTTATATTAAGGAGAAGACAAATTTCCATACAAAAAGCCAGAGCTCCGTTGGATTCTTACACATACGTGGCACTTACTATACTTAACATTTGCAACTAAACAAACCTTCTAAATAATGCTTCTTGGATTTGCATTTCAATGTGGCATAGAGTGTTTCTTTCTAATTGATAGGATAAATTAGAAAGAAGCCTCAGAAGTAGAATGGAAGGGAGATAGAATGAGTCATTACCCTCCCCCCATATTTATTTTTCAGACTTTGAAGACAGTATATAAAAGAACCTAAAATAATTAGTTGTATAAATTTCTCATTAGTTTTTCTGTCTCTAAGTCTTTACTTAGTAAAGTTTTGTTAATTAATAACTACATAGGATCAATACAGTTGGATCTTACTATGCTAATCACAAGACTTTTGTAGATTCAGTTGCTTAGGTTGTGTATGCTAACAAAGGGAACAAGTAATTATTTTAATATTTTGCTTCTATTTGAGAACTATATGATAATTAAAAGTACGAACATTTATCATACTTTTTTTTCATTAATCAGTATTTTTTATTATGGTTTTGTGGGAAACAGTTAAGGGTTAGGTGTACAATTACGTTTCATTCAGGCACTCTATTGATAAGAGGTATTTTCCCATCCCCCAACAGATATTTGTTACTGTTAATCCCATCCCCCTCCCCCCCATAGTTTCCCAGTACCGTCAGTCATTTTCTTATATATTGCATTGGATGTTCAAGGTCCATTATATGAGTGAGAACATGTGATATTCGGATCTTTGTTTCTGTGAGAGGTCACTCAGTATTATAGACTCTAGTTCCATCCAGGTTGCAGCGAAATTCATGATTTTGTTCTTTTTTATGACCGCGTAGTATTCCAATGTGTATATGTACCACATTTTTAAAATCCAGTCCTCTTTTGATGGGCAGCATGGTTGTTTCCAGGTTCTTGCTATTGTGAACAATGCTGCAATAAACATATGTGTGCAGGTATCTTTTTTATAGAGTGATTTGTGTTCTTCAGGGTATATTCCTAGTAGGAGGATTGCAGGGTCATATGGAAGGTCAATTTTTAGAGCTTTTAGGAATCGCTGCATTGCTTTCCACAGAGGTTGCACTAGTTTACACTCCCACCAACAGTGTAGAAATGTTCCCTTTTCGCCACACCCTCTCCAGCAGCTGTTATCTTTTGAGTTGTTGATAATTGCCATTCTGACTGGAGTTAGGTGGTATCTCAGTGTGGTTTTGATTTGCATCTCCCTGATGATTAGTGAGGTTGAGCATTTCTTCATGTGTTTGTTGGCTGCTCGAAGGAGGAGCTGATACGGAACTGGTATCATACTTTTTAATGTAGTGAACTCATGCTACGAAGAATACTGTAAAAAAAAACTGCAGTAATTTTTCTTACATTTGAGCAGTCATATAGCTATTACGCCTTTTTTTTTTTTTGTCGGAATCCCACTCCATCGCCCAGACTGGAATGCAGTGGCAGGCTCACCTCATGGCCATCCCAGGGCTGACCAGCTGGGTTCAAGTGATCCTTCCGCCTCAGGTTTTCAAGTAGCTGGAACTGCAGGCGTGTGCTACCACACTCGGTTAATTTTTTGATTTATTGTAGAGACGTGGTTTCACCAAGTTGCCCAGGCTGGTCTCGAACCCTCGGGCTCAAACAATCTCCTTCCCTAGGCTTCCCAAAGTGCTGGGATTACAGGCTGAACCACCGAGCCTGGCCCACTATTACACTTTTAAAAATGATAATATGATTCCCTTTGTGAATAAGCCATTTTCAGCTGTCAAGGTTCTCAAAGTCCTCTTAAAGGGAAATCTACTGCCATCTAGCGTCTAACTTCTAAAATAACTGAATTACTGTATTTATGAAACTGGTAGTGCCACTTGGTGGCACTATGGACATGCACATTAAAGGCACAATTTCAGCCGAGCTCGGTGGCTCAGCCTGTAATCCCGCGCCTTTGGGAGACTGAGGTGAGTGGATTGCCTGAGTCTGCGGGTTCGAGACCCGCCTGGGCAGGCGAGACCTCATCTCTACAATAAATCAAAAAATCAGACGGGCGTGGTAGCGCGTGC
>NW_007258940.1:40927-42801 GCF_000164805.1 Carlito syrichta | reverse complement strand
AAAAAAAAAAAAAAAAAAAAAAAAAAAAAGGCACAATTACAAATTTATCGACTACCTTCTCTAGGTTCATAAGAGTTTGTTAAATGTGGCAAATACATTATTTTCCTTTTCAAGTTAGCACGTTATATTTTCTAAGAAAATCTGACATATTTTTGGTATTTCTGTTTAAATTCTCATAAGTCATAAGAAAGTTGAACACCTTCAAATTTAATTCCTGGTGTTTTTTGTTGTTGTTGTTGTTGTTTGGTTTTTTTTTTTGAGTTGGAGTCTCACTCTGTCGCCCAGACTGGAGTGCAGTGGCCGCTCCCGGCCACCACAGCCTCGACCTGCTGGGCTCCGGCGATCCTTCCGCCTCAGCCTTCCAAGGAGCCAGAACTACAGGCGCACGCTACCACGCCCGGCTCATTTTTTTTATTTATTGTGGAGATGAGGTCTCACCAAGTTGCTCAGGCAGGTCTCAAACCCGCGGGCTCAGGCAATCCACTCACCTCAGCTTCCCAAAGCGCTGGGATTACAAGCTGAGCCACCGGACCCGGCAGCCTTTAAGATCTTGATAACCACTGATGCCAAAACACACTAAAGAAGTATTTTGGCAGTTAGCCTTCTTGTTTCATTAGCTACTGTATTTAGACAAAATCCTTATAATTACATCTTCACTAAAAATATATTAGACTTACAAGACTGCAAACACTATAGTAGACATTATGGATGTATACATTATACTCATATGATGGATGGACAGAAATATAGATAATATACATTCTGTGACACTAACTACCAAGATTTTATATGATATTTTGAAATGCTTAGTGTACAATGTTTGTTTGTTTTTGAGTTGGAGTCTCACTCTGTTGCCCAGGCTAAAGTGCAGTGGCATACTCACGGCCACCCCAGTGTTGACCTGCTGGCCTCTGGTGATCCTTCCGCCTCAGCCTTCCAAGTAGCCGGAACTACAGGCACACGCTACCACGCTCGGCTAATTTTTTAATTTATGCATAGAGACGAGGTTTCACCAGGTTGCCCCGCTAGTCTCAAACTCACGGGCTCAAGCAATACACTTGCCTTGGCCTCCCAAAGCGCAGGGATTACAGGCTGAGCCACCAAGGCCAGGTAGTGTATAAGGTTTGTTTTAGCCAGTTGTGTGTTTTTAAATATTGATTTGTTTTATTCTTCTCTTTCTTAAAAAACCACAAGAAAAGTCAGCTTATTAGAGCAGTTTCTTCAAGAATCTGCTTATTAGAGAAAATACAATGAATTTTATTTCCTACTCTTACTACTACCAAATTGAATACCGAAAGCAAAATGAAACCTGAAGCTTGCTCACTTAATAAGTTACAAAAATGTCCATAAGTAGCATTCTATATTTTCTAGACCCAAGCCGTGTGTCCCTTTGCAATGAATCATCATCTCAGGCAAATGTTCTTGTGATGAGGTAAATTCTTCCTACTAGATTTAGTGCTTAAAACAGAAATCATACCCACCACCACCGCACTTTCTAAATACAAAGAGACTTTACATAAAATAGTTTCATCTAAGTTGTTTTTCTTTCTTCTTTTGGATTTTTGTGGGAAACTACTTGCATATTTGCATATAGTATTTGTGCAAATGTTTTAAACCTTTTTTCCGTGTTGAAATTGGTTTGGGTTACAGTTATATGGATACGAAGAAAAAAGAGGTAAAAGGACAGTCTAGTTTGAATTATTTAAAGCTCTAAAATTTCAAAAACCAGGAATTAGCCGGGCTCGGTGGCTCAGCCTGTAATCCCGCGCCTTTGGGAGGCTGAGGTGAGTGGAATGCCTGAGCCCGCGGGTTCGAGACCCGCCTGGGCAGCGAGACCTCATCTGTACAATAAATTAAAAAATCAGCCGGGCGCG
>NW_007258940.1:1777-40417 GCF_000164805.1 Carlito syrichta | reverse complement strand
AATCCCAGCGCTTTGGGAAGCTGAGGTGAGTGGATTGCCTGAGCCCGCGGGTTTGAGACCCGCCTGAGCAACTTGGTGAGACCTCATCTCCACAATAAATAAAAAAAATTAGCCGGGCGTGGTAGCATGCGCCTGTAGTTCTGGCTCCTTGGAAGGCTGAAGCAGAAGGATCACTGGAGCCCAGCAGGTCGTGGCTGTGGTGGCTCCAGCGTTCCACTGCACTCTGGTCTGGGTGACAGAGTGAGACTCCAACTCAAAAAAAAAAGATCTTAAAGGCTATGAGAAATAAGTTCTCATAGCTTATCACAGAGTAATAGAAGTTTGTTTAGATCAGATTTTTAAAATCATCCTCTTTGGTTTCTATTCCAAATCTTCAATATACTCTTCAACATTTAACTCCCAATGTTCTCAACCTACTTGCTTCTTACTTAATTGAGAAAGTCACAGTCACTTGTCAACTGTCAACCCTACCTGGCACTTCCTAACATGTAGATACTTTCTTACTTCCTTTTTCCATGCTTGGAGAATGATGTGTTCTTCTTCCTGCAAAGTCAGTCCCTCTTCTGGAGCTTTTGGCTCCATTCCTTCCCTACCCATCTCTATTCCTGGAATGTTACTTCACCAGTTATTCCCACTTTGTTCTATCTTCCACCTTAATCTTTCTATTGGCTCCAATCTTGAGTTAATAAAACCAAAGTCTCTTCTATCTTTAAAAAAATAAACAACAAAATACTCCAAAAAAAAAACAAAAAAACAACAATAACAAAATTCTCATGACCAAAACCCAAAACAAACACAGAAAAGGAATGAGTAAAATTTGAAAAGACCAAGAAGGAATTACCTTTCCCCGTACTTGGAGAATGACGTGTTCTTCTTCCTGCAAAGCCAACTCCTCTACTGAAACTTTTGGTTCTATTTCTTCCCTCTCCATCTCTGTTCCTGGAATGTTGCTTCACTAGTCTCCCATTCTTAAAAAACAGACAAACAAAATATACCAAAGCAACAACAACAATAACAATAAAAATTCTCATGACCAAAAATCAAAACACAGCAAACCAAAAATCAGCCAATTTTGACCCCAAATTCTCCTTTGTCTTCCATTCCATGTTTTTCTTTTCTTTCTTTCTTTTTTTTGTTCACATGCTGTCTTCAATTTTTTACCTCTTTTTCACTCCTTAACTTACTAATTCTAATTTTTTCTCCGACCACGAGACTGATGCAATTTGTGAAAGTTGCCAATGATTGTTTTAACTCTAGCTTTTTGGAACTATTTGCCGTCGGAGAGAATTGACCACAACCTCCTTCTTGAAACTGTTCACTGTTCTCTTTACACCTTCCTGGAAATCCTTTCTTAGTCTTCTCATATTTTACTTGTCCCTTAAATATTGATTTTTCCTTGTTTGCTTCTCAGATTTTTTTCTTCTTCTCACTGTATATCTTTGGTCAGGCTTGATGACTCAGCCTGCAATCCCAGCACTTTGGGAGGCCGAGGCGAATGGATTGCCTGAGCCTGTGGGTTTGAGACCAACCTGGGCAACTTGGCTAGAACTCGTCTCTAGAAAAAAAATGACTCTCTAAAAAAAAAGTTTAAGCTAGGGTTCTTTAGGGATCTACAGATCTCCTGAAATTGTGCACAGAATTTTGAGTGTTTGGTTATGTGTAATTTTCTTTTCTTTTCTTTGAGTTGGAGTCACTCTGTCGCCCAGACTGGAGTGCAGTGGCATGCTCCCAGCCACCGCAACCTTGACTTGCTGGGCTCTAGCAATCCTTCCACCTCAGCCTTCCAAGTAGCTGGAACTACAGGCACGGCTACTGCACCCCAGTCTGGGTGACAGAGTGAGACTTCAACTCAAAAAAAATAAAAAAATAAAAAATCATCTGAGCAAAGAGAAAAAGATTAGTCTCTTCTTCTGAAAATTAAGGTGCTTAAGGTAGACTTTGTCTTGAGTAGACAGACACTGGCCTACCTCTGTATAGAGGAGGCTCGGGAGCACAGTAGAGGATTTATAGATTTTTCTCAGAAAATAATTCTGGGTCTACTCCAAAAAAAAGGGCAAATCAATCTTCAAGTTTCCAAAGGTCTACACTGTAGATCACAGCTTTGACAATTTTATCCTGGAAAATTTTCAAAGCAGAATTTCCCATAGAGGTATCTCAGAAATTCATTTTTGAAATGTCTGAGTTTGAGAGTTTCTTAGTGAACCCTCTAGGAAAATTAGTAGCAAAATGTACCCCTTACAAATAAAAAATGACTGACATGCTGTTTAGAGTTGTTAGATACAAACCAATTAAACCTTCAAGAATAGCTGCCAAAAATGTGAATTTGTGTTTGGAGATAATTGGCCTCTCATTGGTTGCATGAAGCAAAATTATATATTTTGAGTATTTCTTCTTCAGTTTTTTTAAAGCGGGAATTGAATTGAGTTATAAAGTTGAGACTGGTTTCTTTCAGTTTCTGATAGTCTCAGTGAGATTGCTGCTAATTGGTATTTGTTTACAAGTTATTAACAGACTGCAAATGTTAGAATTTTCCAGAATTTATCCAAGAAAGGTGGATAATTAAAATAAGTACGCAGGAACCATCTAAGTTTCCACGTATCTGCTATGTACCCAAACCTTTTTAGAAGAGCTCTCAGTGACTGAACTTGTGTATAATGAGTCAGGCCTCCATCACTTCTAGAACGTCTCCCCCTTGACCAATGGCCTCACACCTTTGTCAAAATCTCGAATTCTAAATCATGTGCTGTAGCACGTATAATGCTAGCAATAGATCGACAGACATCATTTTGAGCGGGTGGAGGAAAGAGAGAAGGAAAACTGTGCATGTTCTAAGGCTTTAAAAAATAAAACGCCTCTTTCTCTTTCATTTCTTTCAGAAATGGCAAAAATAATGTGAACTTGGTGCAATGAATAAAAGAATATAAAGAAAAATAAGATATTAATTTTTCCATCTCTTTTGCCCCCTGAATTTTCCATCACCTGGATCCCTACAAGTGACACATGTCAATAATCTGGTATCTTTCACATATTTTTATATATTTATGTGAATATGGGCATGTTTTAGTTGTTGTTATTTATATAAAAATGTGGTCTCACTCTATGCACAGGCCATAGTTTATTTTTGCTCTTCTCACACCTTCAAAACATCTCTTCAAGTTAATTACATTTTCAATTAAGTTGCTTAATATTCTGGATTGTGAACGTATCACTAATACAATTGTGCCCTTATAACTTGTGTGCATAAATAAATTGGCAGAGATCCTATGATCTAATCACCCCCCAAAGGCCCTACAGCTAGGTACTCCTAATACCATCACATGGGGGTTAGACTTTCAACATGTGACTTTGGAGGGGGACATAAATATTCTATGTGTAACATCTTGCCACTAAAAAAGATAAGACAGTATCTTATCCCAGGGACAGAAGGAAAGGTAGGACTTTATCATTGCTTTTACTTTTTTTTTTTTTTTTTTGAGTTGGAGTCTCACTCCATTGCCCAGACTGGAGTGCAGTGGCCGCTCCAGGCCACCGAAGCCTCGACCCGCTGGGCTCCAGCGATCCTTCTGCCTCAGCCTTCCGAGTAGCCGGAATTACAGGCACGCGCTACCACGCCCGGCTGATTTTTGATTTATTGTAGAGATGAGGTCTCGCCAAGTTGCCCAGGCGGGTCTCGAACCCTCAGGCTCAGGCAATCCATTCACCTCAGCCTCCCAAAGGCGCGGGATTACAGGCTGAGCCCCCAAGACCGGCTGCTTTTACCTTTAATGAATTAGTTAAGTCAGCAAAAATTGATTCAACTGTTGCTTTCTTCAACATATTTTACCATAACTTTATATATTTATACCTTGTTTTGATCCTCAAAAAGACTTAAGATGGCTTAGGAAAATTTATTTTTATAACATGGTAAAGAAAGTAGGACAAAGGAAAAGAAAATCAAGAAGAAAGTGAAGCTGGAAATAATATCAATATATAACAATGCTTAGTGAAAAGGACTCCAAAGGTACATCTTGGTGCCAGGTTTGTCTATTTTAGTACCCCTGAGACCCAGGAAGTACAGGTCAAAGTCAATGGGTCTTGAATTCAGTTACTCCACTCTCTCGGTGGACCTGGATTTGAACTCTCTCTCTCTTTTTTTTAATGGACACCAAGTAGTTGCTGTAACCACCTGAACCATGAAATAAGCTATGGTGAAGAACTTGGAATAAACACAACCAAAATGGCTCTGGGACGTCACTTGGGATGACTTAAATGGCAGGTGACTTGAATGAATTTGACTTGTAAAACAGCTTATTTGCTGACATATATCCCCTGGGCTGAGATGGCTGAAGAAATGGCTCAGCAAGGATTGTTGATGGAACGCCTGCCAGTACCCCTTCCAGCTCAGAGGCCTCAGGGTAGTCAGAGTTCTTCTGTACTGGCTCAGGTGGCTCTAAGGGTGAACAAGGCAGAAATGACATAACTTTTTAATGAGCTCTCTTACAAATCACATGACCTCCTCTATACCCCATTGGATCACGGCAGTCATGAACCCACCCTGATTCAGGCACATGGACTTCTCCTCTTGAGAGGAGGAAGATTAAAGCATTTGTAACCACTTCAGAAGAATCTTCATATGAAATATTTATCTAAAAAGCTCATGTTTGCATTGTGTCAAAGAGAAATTCTGGAAAGTTAATAGACCAATAGTTTTGTGTATGAGTTGCTCTTTTAAAAATGGGGTCAGGTCGGGCTCAGTGGCTCAGTTTGTAATCCCAGCACTTTGGAAGGCTGAGGCGAGTGGATTGCCTGAGCCTGCAGGTTCCAGACCAGCCTGGGCAACTTGGCAAGACCTCGTTTCTATCATAAATTTGAAAATTAGCCATGCATGGTAGGGTGCACCTGTAGTTCCAGTACTTGGAAGGCTGAGATGGAAGGATCACTGGAGCCAAGCAGATCGATGCTGGGGTGGCCGTGAGCATGCCACTGCACTTCAGCCTGGGCAACAGACTCCGACTCAAAAAAAAAAAAAAAATGGAGCTGACTATATTCTGAGTCTAATCTGGTAAGATCATACATATTCTTAGAGATTACAAGTATCAACAAATTGTCAAAGTCAAAGAAGATTTTGGCTAAATAATGGCAAAAAATTTTTTGCCAGGTATTTTATGCAGTGTGAGCTTTCTATAGGTGAAAACTTACTGGGACCAAGGTAGAAATAATCCTCGGTCACAAAGTTCAGGGTCATTAACCTAAAAAAAAAAGCCGAGAAAAGCCAGCTCAAGCATCCTAGGTGTCTCGTGTAATTTGAACTTCTATGATTTCACTCAGTCTATTGATTCTGTGGATTCTCTACCTCCAAAGCAGTCTTCATTCATGGTTCCAACAGTGAAACTCAGCCCCTTCACAATAATTTATTATGCCTAAAATTTTTCAATGCAATAAGAAATTATAGTAAAACCTTGGCAAAGTGGTAGGCATGGTACCAGGTGCCTATGTAATATTCTGCCTTATTCAGAATATAAAGAATAAGGCAGGGTGGCTGCCTTCAAAGAACTCACAGTCTGGCTGGGCTCGGTGGCTCAGCCTGTAATCCCAGCGCTTTGGGAGGCTGAGGTGAGTAGATTGCCTGAGCCCATAGGTTCGAGACCCGCCTGGGCAACCTGGTGAGACCTCATCTCCACAATAAATTAAAAAAAAAAAAAAATCAGCTGGGCGTGGTAGCGCATGCCTGTAATTCCGGCTACTCAGAAGGCTGAGGTGGAAGGATCGCCGGAGCCCAGCGGGTCGAGGCTACGGTGGCTGGAAGTGTGCCACTGCACTCCAGTTTGGGTGACGAAGTGAGACTCCAACTCAAAAAAAAAATAACTCACAATCTTTTGGGTGTTTTAAGCACATAAACAGATAAATTACAATGTAAGGTATTAACTGTAAAAGACCCATGGAGTCTCAAAGGGAGAAAGCTCTGCCTCCTTGGGGTTCATACTGAATTAGTACCTTATCCACTTGCTCTCTGTTCATGCCTGAGCCTTTGACCTTATCTCCTATTTGGCTTTCCAGGAAGTCTCTTTGATAGGCTTCAAACCCACTTTTTCCCTCTACTTAGATTTTTTTGGTTTGCTGAGTGACTTGGAATTTTTTCTCCTCTTTTTCTAACACTCTCCCTTCCACCAATATCTCACCCCTGTTTCTTATCTCTGGAGCTGGATTTTGACTTGTAAGACAGCTTCTTCATTCACCCCTCCTGGGCTGAGATGACTGAAGAGTCAGCTCAGCAGGGATTGTTGATGGAGGGCCTGCCTGTGCCCCCTCCAGCACGGAAGTCTCAGGGTAACCAGAGTTTTGATTACCCTGAAGGGCAAGAGATTAATTTATGAAAACATAAAACAGAACAAGGATTACATGCTGGACAAGATGTTAGAGGCTGGATACAGTGGTGAGTCAGTTAGATACTGTTCCTGTCTGTGCAAGGAGCATAATTTCTAGCAGGATGCCTCTGAGGTGCTTGGAATTATGTGCCTGGCCTAGTCAAAAGTGGGATGGTTTAAACCTTGGGGAGATCAGGAAAGGTTTTCCAGCCAGGTGATATTTGATTTTTTTTTTTTTTGAGTTGGAGTCTCACACCATCACCCAGACTGAAAGCCTCGACCTGCTGGGCTCTGGCGATCCTTCCACCTCAGCCTTCCAAGTAGCTGGAACTACAGGCGTGCGCTACCACACCCGGCTAATTTTTGATTTATTGTAGAGATGAGGTCTCACCAAGTTGCCCAGGCAGGTCTCAAACCCGCGGGCTCAGGCAATCCACTCACCTCGGCCTCCCAAAGCACGGGATTACAGGCTGAGCCACCGAGCCCGGCTCTTTTTTTTTTTTAATAAAAAAAATCTTTCCAGGTTGAGGTGGAAGTAGAGTGGGAAAGATCAGATATTTTACAGAGTACAACATATGCAAAATGTAGGCAGCATATATTGTGGAGGATAAAGAGAAATTGATTTAAAAGTGTGGTGAGGCATATCAGAGAGCAAAACTGGAGGAGGATGAGATCTTATTGGGAAGTCTTGGAATGGCTCTTTTGATTAAGTTTGGACTTGATCTTGTAGGCAAGGGACAGTCAGCAAAAATTTACAAGCAAGTGTGACAAAATTACATTTGCTGTTCTTTAAGAAGGAGGATAACTGTGGGGGTGGGAAAAAGACAAGTAACAGGAAGATCATTTAGGAAGCTCTTGAATTAGTCTAGATGAGAAATAAAGAGAGCCTGGCAGAGAGATTGAAAGAGGGGACAGGGAGCAGAGGTGAATTCTGAGATACAGTTCCAAGATGGAACTGGAACACATGGAAACCCACTGGTGGGGAGGACCTGAGGTATGAAAGGTCATGAATCTAAGATGTGAAAAGAGTAGTAGATTTTGTGATAGTAAGATGATACAAGTTTTATTTTGGATACTTGTATACCCAAGTGATGATCAGCAGGCAGCAGTTGGAGAATTTGACCTGAACATAGAAAGAGGGAGAAAATGGGTTAGAGACCCATTTTGGGAGGCCACAAATGAAGTAAATGGACAGAATATTAGACAAATATTTGAGAAATGAGGGGAAAAGGTCAACAAAGATATGGAATTAACCAACAAGGAGGAGCACCAGCAAAGATTCATCTCCTAGATGGGAGGATGAAAGGTCAAATACTTGAGAAAAATTACTTTGGTGTTGATCAAGTTTCTCTGAGTGCCTAGGTCAAATGTTGGCACATGTGATGATGAAGAAAAAATAGAGGTCAGCTGTCAGCCCTGCTACCTGGGGAATTGCCATTGATTGTTGCACCAAAGGTGATGTTTGTGTGGTGTCTGACCCTTTCTTTTGGTTTTTGTCTGCCAGCAATCAGAATAGAACTAGAACACTCCCCAGATTGGTCTTATTCCTGAGAGTGGGAGGATCTTGGTGCACCACTTATCAAAAGTTGAAAAACATGTGAGTCATAATCTTTGAGTCTTGGGAGATAACATTTTAGCTTTATCTCTAAACCAGCTTTTCAATGTCTGTGCCTGAATTTCATTTGCCTAAGGAGTTTGGCTAACTACCAGCTTTTGTTTTCTGATAAGCACTATTCTGCTAAAGAGTTTTGAGTAGACACATTATGCAATTTTATGCTGGAAAACACTTCAAATTTTTCCAATAACTTCTCCCCCAAGAAATCTGTAAGTATGTTCTCTTTCCTCATCAGACATAAATATGCAAGCTGACCTGAAGATAAGATTTTTGCCCAAATGTCATTTGTTTCTTCAGTTTATTTATTCTTCTTATTTACATTGGGAGATATAGTAATTACAGATGTCCCAGTTGTTTAAGATGAGTCATAATTTGCATAGTCACCTATGAGCAGTGTTTGGTACCAAAAGATCTGGGCTCAGTTTAGATGTTAAGTAAATCTACTAGGGTGTGGTGGAATTAGGTAAGAATGATGCCTGCTGAGTGCCCTGAAAGGATTACTATCCAAATACTGGATTATCTAGCTGAATAAAAACACTGATTATAGTTTAGAAGATAATGGAGTGGCCTGGTAGCCTTAAAATAATGAAAAAAGGGGAATAAAGTTACTATAAAACTAAGCCAAACAAAGTACAACCCAATCAAACCAAACACATAGTCTGCCCTAGAAAACATAATATTGGGACAGGGCTTACAGTACTCCCAAAATTCACTTCCAAGATTTGGTCTTCACACTCCCTTGTTGCTATCAGAAGTTTTATTTTTATTCTTTCTAAGTGATAAACTCTATATGATGACTCCTTCCTTCTCCTTTAAAATTAAGTGTTAACAGCAGTGTAATTGAAGGCTTTCCTGTTTGTCTTATAAATAAAAGTACTTCATTATAAGCACTTAACTAAACTTTCTTTCAGATCATAATCTTTGTTGCGAAGTAGAATAGCAATCATGCAACAGCTACTGGCTTGTGTCTACTCAACTATCTGTATACAAGGTGTATTTTTCTTACTTGATAGTAACACCTTGAGGGCAGGAAATGATAGCTTTCATCTATCCATCCATGCATCTATGCATCCATCCATCCATCCACTCATCCGTTAATTGAATATTTGAGTATCTATATGTGTCAGGCATTGTGATGGGCTTAGGGATGAACCAAAAATAGTTTTCTACCTCTAGGAACTCATAGTCCAGTAAAGTTAGTAGTTCCTAATCATGGTTGCACATAAGAATCACTTGGGAATCCAAGCTATACTTTCAAGAAGTCTGTTTTTATCGTGCTGAAGTCTGACCTGGGCATTGATATATGTTTTTAGAGCTATCGAGGTTATTCTAATGGGCAAACAGATTGAGAACCACTGAGTCGGGTATAGTGGCTCACGGCTGTAATCCCAGCACTTTGGGAGGTGGAGGTGAGAGGATTGCCTGGGCCCACGGGTTCGAAACCAGCCTGGGCAATGTGGTAAGACCTCCTCGCTACAGTAAATCAAAAATTAGCTGGGCATGGTGATGCACACCTATAGTTACAGCTACTTGAAAGGCTGAGGTGGAAGGATCACCTGAACCCAGCAGGTCGAGACCGCAGTGGCTGTGAGTGTGCCATTGTACTCCAGCCTGAGTGACAGAGTGAGACTCCAACTCAAAAAAAAAAAAAAAAAAAAAGATAGAGAACCACTAAATTAAGCAACTAGACCTACACTACATTAAGTCTTATAATTTTTAAAGAACCCAGAATCTTGTTGTGCACAGAAGAAAATAGTCATATACTTCCTTCCCTTTTATTCCTCCTGGAACCTAGTATGGGACACAGGTCCTTTTTACTTATTACTAATAGGCTTAATCACCTAATTCAATATCATTAGATGATGTTCTGTATTACAATTACATTAGAATGGTTCTTTTGTTTGTTAATTGTTTTCTTTTTTTGGACTTGGCAAGGATTATTTGGAGGGGCACAGAGTCTATCCCACCGAGGGTCCTGAGAGTGAACTGGAGGGAAGGGATTGATTTCAGTGGGCTTTCTTGCCATGCTGGATACTTTTGGGGAAAGGTTATGGGTCTAGTCAGAGCTGCAGCAGAAAAATAGCATAGCACAAGTGCAGGGTGGTAGAGCTGCAGGATGTGGATGGGTATGTGGTCCAAGAGAGTTCAATGAGCCCCAGCACCAGCAACCTGAGCTGGTGTGTGAGCCAGCGTGCAGACGTGGCCCACAGGAGGTAGGGCAGTGTGTGGAAATATCAGACGTAGAACTAGTAGCGAAGGGAACAGCTGAAACAAATGCTGATGAAGTTGGAGGTGAAGAGGGTAGAAACAATCTGGTTGGGTGTGAGGGACTGGGGTGGAACCTTCCTTTTGGATGGATCTCTCAGCAGTGACAGGATGCTTCCCCCCATCCTGTGCCACTTGCAGAAGGCAAATAGCAAGAGCAGGGTGTGGTGAGTGACCAACAGGGCCAGGGAAGGCTCGATGCAGGAAGAGGGCTTCTGGGAGGAAGTACCAATTCACTGTCCAGAGAAACAGAAATTGGCAGCCAAGGTCAAAGGAGCATAACAGATAACAAATGGGGTTCTCCAGCAGGAAAGGCAGTCCCAACAGCACCTGAATGCCAGCACAGTTGCCCAGCTTGGGGAGAGTCCCACGGAAGCCAAACTGTGTAAGGAGAAGAAACAGTAACCCGGGGCAAAAAGCAGCACATTCATCTTCACAGAGACTGCCAGGCTAAAACAGCAGCAGCAGCCCCAGCCCTGGCCCTAGCGCTGGGCCAGCAGGAGGTTGATACTGATGAAGAGCAGCGCCATGGTCACTGGGTCATTGAAGAGCTGCAACACAAAGATGGAGTGGACATGGTAAGAGATGCAGCAAATGAAGAAAAAGATGAAGGGAGGTACCTTGCAAATCTGGTGGTAGATCAAGAAGATAAGCAGCAAGGTAGCCAGGTAGAGCACAGCAACGATGTCCTGGGCTATGCGGATGTCAGTGCCCCGGCCAGTGGCACAGTATAGTTCCATAAAGATGTACACAAACCCAGCTGGGTACACAAGAGGTCCAAGTCACCCTGAAGTTTGGTATAGTCATAGGTGCCATTGATGACGCCCTTCACCTGGGCCATGTAGGCCTTCCAGTCGATCTCTATGTATGCCACCCTGTGAATGACCCAGAAGGTGATGCCCTCCTCCACCAGGCAGATGCAGGCAAGTGTAGCGTGGCTCCCGCCCTACAGGTGCTGTTCTTGCCAGGCGCTGTTCTTGCCAGGCGCACTGCAGCCATTGCCTGCAGTGTCCCGCTGCCTAGACCGCAGTGCCTGGCCAGCCATGTTTTCTGTTAACTGATTTCTTATCCCAACTCAAAGGGAGCTTTTGGATCTATTATTTTTAAAGAAGTAGTGAACTTGGTGCCATATTTAGCTTCATGCTTTTGAATTCATGCTTTTATTTGATAAAATCTAATTGATCTTTTTATGGGTACAACTTTTTTTTAAGTTGGGGTCTCACTCTGTCACCCTTGCTGCAGTGCAGTGCATGATCATGACAATCATGGCTCATGGCAGCCTTGACCTCCTGAGCTCAGATGATGTTTCCACCTCAGCATCCCTAGTAACTGGGACTACAGGAACACGCTACCACACCTGGCTAATTTTATTTATTTATTTTATTTTTTGTAGAGACAAGGTTTTGCTATGTTGCTCATGCTGACCTCAAACCTCTGGGCTGAAGCAATCCACTTGCCTCAGCCTCCCAAAGTGCCAGGATTACAGGCTGAGCCACCGAGCCCAGCTTGACCTATAATTTTTATTGTGACATTTTAAATACGTTTAGGGTGCATGCAATCTTTTTTTTCAACTTCTAAATTTTTTTATTTTGAAATTGTGGGGTACAATTCAGGGGCTGGGTACACAAATATTCATGGTGCAGGTACCCTTGTTGGTGAGGTGTGCCCCGCCTCCCCTGGCAGATTTCGACTACTGTCACTCTCACCTCCCTATCCCTCTTACCCCCCCGCAGTTTCCCACTACTGTCAATCCTTTTCTTATGGTATTACAGTAGTTGTTCACTGCATGATCCACTTATGAGTGAGAACATGTGATACTCAGTTCTCTGCTTCTGTGAAAGATCACTCAGTATTATAGACTCTAATTCCATCCAAGTTGCCGCGAAGTTCATGATTTTGTTATTTATGGCTGTAATATTCCATTGTGTATATGTACCACATTTTTTTATCCAGTCCTCTTTTGATGGGCAGCATGGTTGATTCCATGTTCTTGCTATTGTGAACAAGACTGCGATAAACATACGTGTGCAGGTATCTTTCTTATAGAATGATTTTAGTTCTTCTGGGTATATTCCCAGTACCTCCTTGCACTGATAAAGAACTTTGGCAAAGTCTCAGGGTATAAAATAAATATGCAAGAGACAATCGCATTTCTATACACCAATAATAAACAAACAGAAACCCAAATAAAAAGCATAATTCTATTCTCAACAGCCACACACAAAAAAATGAAATACCTTGGCATCTTCCTAACCAGAGATGTGAAAGACCTTTACAATTAAAACTACAAAACACTGCTCAAAGAAATTAAAGATGACACAAACAAGTGGAAAAATATTTCATGGTCATGAATTGGAAGAATCAACATTGTTAAGATGTTCATTCTACCTAAGGCAACCTACTGATTTAACACAATACCCATCAAATTACCAGCAACATTCTTCTCAGACCTAGAAACAACAATACAAGAATTCATATGGAAACATAAACAACCAAGAATAGCCAAAACAATCCTCAGGGGGGAAAAAAAAGCAGGAGGTATTATACTCCCAGACTTTAAACTTTATTATAAAGCCACAATAATCAAAACAGCCTGGTATTGGTACAAGAACAGGCATATAGACCAATGAAATAGAATTGAGATTCCAGAAGCAAAATCTCAATTTGTCAACCAACTTATCTTCAACAAAGCCTCCACCACCTACCACTGGGGAGACAAGAACCTATTCAGTAAATGATGCTGGGAAAACTGACTGACCACATGCAGAAGATTGAAATAGGACCCCTACCTATCCCCATACACAAAAATTAATTCTGAGTGCATCAGAGACCTAAATGTAAAGCCTCAAACTACAAGAACCTTAGAAGATACAGGAGACACCCTTATAGAAGTTGGAACTGGCATCCAATTCCTGAGCAAAACCCAAAATGCCCAGGCCATAAGAGACAAGCTTGACAAATGGGACCTCAGCAAAGTGACAAGCTTCTGCAAAGCCAAAGAAACCATCAAGAGAGCAGGGAGACAGCCCACAGAATGGGGAAAAAATATTTGCCAACTCTATGTCTGACAAAGGCCTAGCATCTAGGATCTACAAGGAACTCAAACGTGCTGAAAAGAAAAAAACAAACAGCCCCATTACAAAGTGGGAAAAAGATATGAATAGACAGTTCTCAAAAGAAGATGTACAAGCAGCCAACAGATACTTGAAAAAATGTTCAGCCTCACTAGTCATCAAGGAGATGCAAATTAAAACTACACTGAGCCGGGCTCGGTGGCTCAACCTGTAATCCCAGCGCTTTGGGAGGCTGAGGTGAGTGGATTGCCTGAGCCCAGGGACCCGCCTGTTCGAGACCCGCCTGGGCGACTTGGTGAGACCTCATCTCTACAATAAAAAAATCAAAAAATTAGCCAGGTGTGGTAGCGCATGCCTGTAGTTCCAGCTACTTGGAAGGCTGAGGCAGAAGGATCGCTGGAGCCCAGCAAGTCGAGGCTGCGGTGGCCGGGAGCGTGCCACTGCACTACGGTCTGGGTGACAGAGTGAGACTTCAACTCAAAAAAACAAAACAAACAAACAAAAAACTACACTGAGATACCACCTAACTCCAGTCAGAATGGCCATCATCAATAACTCAAAAAATAACAGATGCTGGAGAGGATGTGACAAAAAGGGAACACTTCTACACTGTTGGTGGGAGTGTAAACTAGTACAGCCTCTGTGGAAATCAGCGTGATGATTCCTAAAAGTTCTAAAGATTGACCTTCCATATGACCCTGCAATTTTTTTTACTTTGAGAAACCAGAATTTTTTTTTCTTATTAACTTCTCCTAGTCTAGTCAGGTAGTTTTATGAATTAATTATGCCACAGGCAAATTGTCTATTTTAATGTACTTTGTATGTTTAAAATTGTAATTGCAATTTCCATCAAATGACTATGAAATTATTAAAAAGTAAACTCTTCACCTAGGGAAAACATTTAAAAGGCTTGCTTTGGCAGTATCATGGCATTGTGTTTCCGTTCAATAGGGACTCCATCCATTGTTGCCCAAACACCCAATCTGAAAATTATTCCTCTTTCTCAAGTTCAAATGAGATAAAAATTCTCCTCTCCTTACAGTAAGCATGAGATTGAAGAGCACATGGGGTGGATTACTGAGTACACAGATCAGAGAGCCCAGCTGTAGTCATGCCAAGAAAAGTAATTAGTGGCAGGCACTTTATAGTGTATCATAGATCACCAACCTCCTAAGAAATACTATTAAATACTCTTTAGAAATACACATTTCTTACATGAACTTTGAGCAGATTTAAAACAAAATCTAAAAATCTATAAGAATTTGGTATAGGAAAATGATATCTTGGCATAGACTGCATGTTCTTGGCTCCCTTACCAAGTTGATGTGTCCACGTAATCAACTCCTGGTGAAGGGGATATGAGAAGAAGGTATTGTGCAACCTCTGGCTTCTGTCCTTGAAAGGAATGGTGGTTCCCTCCTTTGCTCTCTTTCTTCCTTCCCACCTACTTGAATGTGACATGGTGGTGAGTCACTTTGGACTATGTGGATGAAGACAAAGGTAAAAGAAGCCAGGGACTCTGATGATTGTACAAGAGCAGAGGTACCATACCTGCTCGGACTTTTATGTGAGAGAGGAATAGACTGTTGAATTTAAGCCATGGCTACTTTATAACTTTGTTATAAACAGCCTGTACCACATCCTAATTCACTACCCTTCAATCTCTAGGCCAACCATCTTGAATTAAGCATAGTTCCCTGAACCTGTACTTTGGTTTTATGTCTTTTTATGTTTACCCATGTTGTTCTCTGTACTTGAACTGCATTTTCAAATACATCTTCCCCATCAGCCAGGTAAACTACTCATTTCTCAAAACTAAAATTAAATACTTTTTTTTATCTGGGAAGTCTTCCTTAATATTCTCATGTAGAGGAGATAATCTTTTTATGATCTTGTACATAATTATAATAATGACACTAAATTGAGTACCAACTATGTGCCATTCCACTTTAAATTTGCTTTATATATAATAGGCAACTTAGTTTCACAATGGTTTTAAGGTGTGTGTGAGTGTGTGTGTGTGTGTGTGTGTGTGTGTGAAACTAATTTTTTTTTTTTGAGTCAGAGTCTCACTCTGTTGCCCAGGTTAAAGTGCAGCAGCTTGCTCAGCTACCACAGCATCAACATGCTGGGTTCAAGCTATCCTTCTACCTCAACCTTCCAAGTAGCTGATTTATTATAGAGGCAAGGTCTCACCAAGTTTCCCAGGCTGGTCTCAAACTCCTGGGCTCAGGCAATCCTCTCACCTCCACCTCCCAAAGTGCTGGGATTACAACTGCTCCCAGCAACTAATTTCACAGATGAGAAAGCCAGTCTGGGAAATGGAGACTATGCAATTTCCTCATAACACTACAATAGTAGAGCTGGAATTCAAGCACAGATTAGCCTGGTTCCAATTCCATGTTCTATCCACTATGCCTTTATCAGAGTCCTTTTCGTGTGGCATCACATTGATTTATTTATTTGTATATATTGTCAAATACTAGATATCTGACACCTAGCTCATTGTGAGAACTCAATAGATAAAAGTTAAATAATGGAGCTACCACTCAATTTTCCTCACAAATTGCCTTCCAAAGTTATGGTATGATTCTAGGAATAGCAAAATACCCCAGGTACAGGGGCAAGAACAATAGCTGTATTTCATACTCTGATTTCTTTTCAAATCATATGTCTGTAATTATCTGATTCTCTATATACTAAGCTAGCCTTTGTTATTGCCAGACAGTATGGTAGTCTGCTAGGGCTGCCATACCATAACAAAATACCAGGAATGGGTAACCTAAACAATATAAATTGACTGGGCTTGGTGGCTCAGCCTGTAATCCCAGCACTTTGGGAGCCCGAGGCAAGAGAATTGCCTGAGCCCGCGGGTTCAAGACCCGCCTGGGCAACTTGGCGAGACCTCATCTCTACAATAAATAAAAAACTAGCCAGGTGTGGTAGCGCGCGCCTGTAGTTCTGGCTACTTGGAAGGCTGAGGCGGAAGGATCCCCAGAACCCAGCAGATTGAGGCTGTGGTGGCTGGGAGCGTGCCACTACACTCCAGTCTGGGTGACAGAGTGAGACTCCAACTAAAACAAACAAACAAACAAACAAAAATATAAATTGATTTCCTTACAGTTCGGAGGCTGGAAGTCCAAGATCAAGGTACCATTAAAAATGGTTTCTTGTAAGGTCTGTCTCCTTGGCTTGTAGTTGGCCATAACTTCACTGTGTCTTTCTGTGTGCAATCATGCCTAGTGACTCTCTCTTATAAGGACCTGAGTCTTATTGGATTAGGCCTCACCCTTGTTACCTCATTTACCCTTAATTACCACTGTAAAGGCTCCATCTCCAAACACAGTTATATTGGGGTTTAGGACTTCAACATATAAATTGGAGGTGGGAGAGGGAGGGGACTGCGGGGAAACAAGGGAGGAACAATTCAGTCCATAACAGCGTACTAGAGAATCTGAAGAATGTTGAACATAGCACAAGTTGAGGTTCCAAGAATGAAAAAGAGAGCAGAGCTATTGAACTACTTGGCTGCGGAATCAGAAGACTGTGCTAACCACTGGGCCCAGTGGCTCATGCCTGTAATCCCAGCACTTTGGGAGGCGGAGGTGAGAGAATTGCCTGAGACTAGGTGTTCGAGACCAGACTGGGTGACTTGGTGAGACTTAATCTCAACATTAAATCAACTAGCCAGTTGTGATGGTGTCTGCCTGTAGTCCTAATTACTTGGAAGGCTGAAGTGCAGGATCACCTGAACCCAGCAGGTCGAGGCTGCAGTACCCTCGATTGTGACAATGCACTACAGCCTGGGCAACAGTGAGACTCGGATTCAATCAATCAATCAATCAGTCTCAGTTCATCTCAACCAATGGTGGGCCTTTGAGCAAGTCATAGGGCTTGTTGTGAACATGCTGAGCAATATAAAGCAAGTAAGACAGTGTCTGATACACAGTATTGTTCAATAAAAGTTATATTAAGCTTTTAGAAACACAATATTTACTGTTTTTCTCCATGTCAGTCATTTTCTTTTTCTTTTTTTTTTTTTTTTTGAGTTGAAGTCTCACTCTGTCACCCACAATGGAGTGCAGTGGCACACTCCCGGCCACCGCAGCCTCGACCTGCTGGACTCCAGCAATCCTTCCACCTCAGCCTTCCAAGTAGCTGGAATTACAGGCACATGCTACTATGCCTGGCTAATTTTTGATTTATTGTAGAGATGATGTCTTGCCAATTTGCCCGGGTGGGTCTTGAACCTGCGGGATCAGGCAATCCACTTGCCTCAGCCTCCCAAAGTGCTGGGAATACAGGCTAAGCCACCGAGCCCGAGCCATGTCAGTCATTTTCTATCTTCCTTTCGGGTATGTCTTGATGGTCTGCTCTGCAGCTTCCTTTGGTCTCAACCCTTCCTGAACCTGACGTGGTTCATTGGTTCTCTTCTCCCTGGATGCTGCCACGTTTGTTTCTCCCTCACACATCTTTTTGATGTGACAGAAAAAATTTTCTTTGTTTTGTTTGCTTGTTTTTGAGTTGGAGTCTCACTGTCACCCTGACTGGAGTGCAATGGCACACTCATGGCAACCCCAGCATCAACCTGCTGGGCCCCAGCGATCCTTCTGCCCTAGCCTTCTAAGTAACCAGAACTACAGGAACGTGCTACCACACTCGGTTAATTTCTTTCTTTTCTTTTCTTTTGGATTTATTGTAGAGATGAGGTCTCGCCAAGTTGCCCAGGCAGGTCTCAAACCCGCGAACTCAGGCAATCCGCTCACCTCAGCCTCCCAAAGTACAGGATTACAAGCTGAGCCACCAAGCCCAGCTTAATTTCTTATTTATTGTAAAGGCATCCCACTTGCCTCAGCCTCCCAAAGTGCTAGGATTACAGGCTGAGCCACTGAGCCCAGCCAGAAAAAATGTTCTAATAGCTGATTCTGTCTCACATGTCCTGTTTTTTGTTTGTTAAATGATTTCCATAAATGCAATTAAAGGAATGCGTGCTCCCTTCAATCTGTATGAAACATGCTGCAACTTGTTCTATTTTCCTTAAACTCCTTCTTTTCATCTTTGCTTCCTCAGTTTCCATGCATTTAGGAGGTTAGCTCAAATATTTGCATATGGCCTGCCTGTCACTCTTCATCAATTACAAGCATTGGCATAAGCCATAGACGAAAGTCTACCTTTACTTTAGAATGACTCCTGACCCATGCTGACAGGGTGGGTCACACTCAAACCTACATACATTTTGGGAGAGAATTTTTGTCCTAGCATCCTTAAAAGGCAGGAAGCCATAGAGAAGATTTTAAAAATTTATTATTCATTCAAATATCCTTTAAGCTAAAACTTATTACTGTGATAAATCAGGCAGAATCATGCAGAAGCATACAAATACTTGGCAATGACCTCATTTCCTGCCTTAAAATTTAAAACTCAATGCCTGCCAAAAAAGATTTTTTCCTTCAGTGGGTTCTGTTCCATGTATACTATTGCCTGAATGTGTCATGAGGTATAAGGGGTGTCAGCTCAGCCTACCTGATCCTCAGTCTTCTGATCTTTTTAATCTTCAGAGTGGGGACATTAATGACAGTACCACTTATCTCTTGCTATTTTTAAAAAAGTGTTAAATGCAATAATACTTGAAAGGTGCTTTCCCAACTGAAAGTACTACGTCTAAAATGTCCTCTCCCCAACTCTAGTAAATGTCAACTCAGACTTGGATTAAATATCGCCACCTCTGTGAGGCTATTATATTCTCTCATCATGATCATTGATTGCTGGATGGGTGAAGTTTTCACTTCCCCTGTGGCCAGGTCTAATACTTGTGGAGGGCAAGAGCATAGATGCTTTGCTGAAGTCTTACAGGTAAGTGTCAGCACTTGCTTCTCTTGTAACTATGTGGCCCTGAGCATGTCCAGTTACAGAATAGACTTCTTGTTCTTTCTTTCCTTCTCACCCCACTTCTCATCAGTCTTATGAAAAAAGTATAACTTTTAAATCAGGGGTTTTTTTGTTGTTGTTGTTGCTTGTTTCTTTGTTTTTGAGTCAGAGTCTCACTCTGTCACCCAGGCTGATGGGCTGTGACATGATCACAGTTATCACAGCCTTGACCTGCTGGACTCAGGCCACCCTCTCGCCTCCACCTCTCAAAGTGCTGGGATTGCAGGCATGAGTCACCACACCCAGCCTCCGTCAGGGTTTTAGTCTGGATTTCTCAACTACCTACTTACTTGACTTTGAGCAGCTTATTTTACTCTCTAAGTCTCAGTGGTTCATCTATAAAAAGAGAATTGCAGCACCTGCCTTGCAGGTGGTTGTAAGTATTAGTAGTGTTGAGTGCCTGGCAAGTTGTAGTGCTTGAGTGGAGATATTCTTGCTACAATTGTTAATATTAATATTAACACCATCATCCCTCCAGTGTGAATGGTAGCACAGTCTGCATGTTGACATGGAGTTCTGTCCCATGATACTTCAAATACAGTTGCTTTGCTGATTTGGGTAAGTCTGTCTGCATAGGGATAAAGTGAAGGGGCTATGGATACAAAGAGGAGAAAAGGATTGGGGTGAAGAAATATTATCTGGGAAGACAAGCGGAGTTTGTGATATTCTTTTTTGTTTTTACTACCCCATTTGTCCCCAAATTGCAGTCTATCTCTACCTAGGGATTTTTTTTTTTTTTTGAATTGGAGTCTTACTTTGTCACCCAGACTGAAGTGCAGTGGCACGTTCCCGGTCACTGCAGCCTCAACCTGCTGGGCTCCAGCGATCCTTCCGCCTCAGCCTTCCAAGTAGCTGGAACTACAGGTGTGCGCTACCATGCCCAGCTAGTTTTTTATTTTATTGTAGAGAGGAGTGACTCGCCAAGTTGCCCAGGCGGGTCAGGAACCCATGGGCTCAGGCAGTCCACTCACCTCAGCCTCCCAAAGTGCTGAGATTACAGATTGAGCCACTGAGCCCAGCTAGGGATCTTTTATATAAATTTCCAACAAAGTAAAATCATGCTTTTCTAATATTTTACAAGTAGTGCTTTGTTTTGAGGGGAGGCAGACATCAGCGCTTACACACAGACTTTCTGGAGCTAAGAGAGGAAGCAGGAGGCATGTCTGGTGAAGAAGGTGAGCAGGGTATGGATGCCCAAAAAGTGTGTGAGGGGGCAGAAGCAGGGGATGTTGGCTATTGTGTTGATCTGGCCCAGGGTGTGGGAAAAGCCCTGGCCCTGGGTCTCTTTGGATCAGTTTTTGTAATAGAGGGAGCAAGAGTCACTTGCTCACTACACAGGTAGACTCAGAGGCAGGTTAATAGAGCCCTTAAACAAAATTTGTGGTAGAGGCAAGTTGTTTTCTTATAATATTATTAACTTTGGACTTTTTTTAAGTTGGGGTTTCACTCTGTCACTCAGGCTGGAGTGCAGTGGCACAACCACAGCCTATTGCAGCTTCAGTCTCCTAAGCTCAGGTGATCCTTCTGCCTCAGCCTTCCCAGTAACTGGGACTACAGGTGTGTGCCATCATGCCTGGCTAATTTTTTAATTTTTGGTAGAGATGAGATCTTGCTATGTTGCCTGGGTTTGTCTTGAACTCCTGGGCTCAAGCAATCCTCTCATGTAGGCTTCCCAAAGTCCTGGGATCACAGGCGTGAACCACCGCACCTTGCCGACTTTGGCCTTTTAAAATACCCTAATTCACTTTTTCGGCTTGTGTCATATTCTCTTAGCCTCATATATTTTTATGATAGGTAAAATATTGTTTTTATTTATGTTTTCTAATCATGGATAATTCATTCTTTCAATTTATTTATTTGTAAAAGTGTCACAAGATTTTTAATTAAATTCGACTGGTGGGCAACTGCCACTCTGAGAACTGACGAGTGGTCAGGACATCACTAAATTCTGGTGGAATGAATTTACCTCTAATTCGAAATAGAGTATTTTCTAGAGTGCTCTTGGGAGCCAATACCATTGCTGAGAAAAAATGCTGCTTATGCTTCTGTTTTTACAATGTAAATAATTATACTTATTTCAAGCACGTCTGATTTAATCTACCTCAACAGTCTTAGAAGAGTGTGCTTTTTCCCCTGTTTGTTGCTTCATGTTTGAAGGCTAAAAGTACACTTTTAATAGAAAAACGGGCATGGCCATAAATTCTTCCGTGATCTGATTGGAGTCTTAGCCCTCTCACCTTTTTACTTCCTCTCCAGAAATAATCATTCATCTCTCCCCAGAGCTGTTTTATGTTTTCCTGCCTTTGGCTGTCTCTACCTGCAATTTCCTCCACAAACCTCTTTCTGCCCTTCCCATGTGCCACGTTTTGGTTTTTTTTTTTTGAGTTGGAGTCTCACTCTGTCGCCCAGACTGGAGTGCAGTGGCCGCTCCCGGACACCGCAGCCTCGACCTGCTGGGCTCTGGCGGTCCTTCCACCTCAGCCTTCCAAGTAGCTGGAAATACAGGCGCGCACTACCATGCCCGGCTACTTTTTTGATTTATTGTAGAGATGAGGTCTCGCCAAGTTGCCCAGGCGGGTCTTGAACCCGCAGGCTCAGGTAATCCACTCACCTCAGCCTCCCAAAGCGTAGGATTACAGGCTGAGCCACCGAACCCGGCTAAAGCCAGATTTTTAAAGATATAATTTATATACAAATATGTTTTATGAATTTTAAGTATATGTTTAATTCAATGACTTTTTGACAGGTGTACACAACCGTGTGAGCACAACAATTGTGATCTAAAACACTACTCTGCAAAAACTCTTCTGTATCACCTTGCAGTCTATCTCTCCTCCTACCCCCCCAGGTCCCTGACAACTATTTATTTATTTCGTTTTTTTTTTGTCACTATGATTGTGCCATTTTTACAATTTCATATAAATGGAATCATTGATTATGTGGTCTTGTATGTTGAGTGTCTATTACTTAGCATAATGCTTTTGAGATTCATCTGTGATGTTGCCAGTATCAGTAGTTCATTCTTACTGCTGACAGGTATACCCTGTAGGGATGTGCCACAGTTTGTACATCCATTTACTAGTTGATGGGCATGTGGTGTTCTCTCTTCATACTTTATTTCCCTTCCTGATGTCTAGCTCTACCACACAACGCCAGATTGACTTAAGCTTTTACCTTTTACCTACAGAAATGATTACTTATTTTCCACTGTCTATAAATATTTGTCTGTGACTGTGTTTTCCCTAACAGTCTTCGGTATCTTTAAGAACAGAAATCGGGTTTATTCATCTACTGGTCTCCAGTGCATACTGCATAGTAAACACTCAATAAAGTTGACTGACTTAAACAAACATTCCCTTTCCAGCTGATTGCCAGTTTAACCTAAGCAAGATGAAGAATTAAAATTAGAGCCATTGCTGTGGATTTTCTTACTACTGATCTGTGAATACAGCACCGGTTTTAGGCCCAGACAGTGGAGACAAGAAAAGAAGTGCAAGTTCATGGCTGACATCTGGTAAGAACTTACATCTTCTATGAAGGAAAAATAATTTTTTTGGCAATGGGAACTGAATGAAATACATTAACCATCTCTGATTTGTTTCAGATTTACAGGTCTTTTCTAAGAACAATAGCAGAAGCTCCATGTACTGAATAAACTAAGGAATTTGAAAAGGGTGTGGCAATTCATCAATAGTGGAGTCTCTACTTGCTGAATAAAGTAAGAATGTTGAAGTTTGCACAAGTTCTGAATATGGTCCAGGCCTTTTCAGTAAACATGTAATAAATATCTTAATACTTGGATGACTAAAAGAAAAAAAAGAAAAGAAAAAAAACCCATCTAACAAGACCGAGTCAATTTATAAAAGGAAAAGGTAGCTGGGTTCGGTGGCTCAGCCTGTAATCCCATGCTTTTGGAGGTTGAAGTGAGTGGATTGCCTGAGCCCGCGGGTTTGAGACCCGCCTGGGCAATTTGGTGAGACCTCATCTCTACAATAAATCAAAAAATTAGCCAGGTGTGGTAGTGCATGCCTGTAGTTCCAGCTACTTGGAAGGCTGAGGTGGCAGGATCGCTGGAGCCCAGCAGGTCGAGGCTGCAGTGGTAGGGAGCGGCCACTGCACTCCACTCTGGGTGACTGAGTGAGACGCCAACTCAAAAAAAAAAGGAAAAGGTTTCTATCAAAAGACTTTTAGAAAACATGTTTTGTTCAACAATGATTTAAAATGCTTAAGAGTGTGAAAGGATGTAACATGGAGTCAACATACCCAATGAGCGGTCATTTAACATTGCTTAGCTCTGTCATGTTCTTCTAGCAATTCACTTTAATTCACCTGTTTCTCAGAGGTAACTATTGATCATTGTTTTATAACCCCCTTCCCAACTTGTTTTGTACTAATTAGCTTTTCTATTTCAAATAGTTGCCTCTACTCATAAGACCCAAATTAAACTAATCAGCCCTTGGTGACTTCCATGACACAAACCCCGTCACCATGGCAGCAGTCATGTGACTGGCCCACCCATCTGCCTGTCATCCATCACTTGACGTCAGTACCTGCCCTTACCTGCCCCATCTGTGATGATGTGGAAAAGACAACCACCCAACCACCTGCAGGTTAACAACCTGTCCCCATCCAGGGGAATGTTTAAAAGCATTTGAAGCCGGGCTGGGTGCCTTAGCCTGTAATCCCAGCACTTTGGGAGGCTGAGGCGAGTGGAATGCTTGAACTCGCGGGTTCGAGATCCGCCTGGGCAACTTGGTAAGACCTCATCTTTACAATAAATCAAAAAATTTATCCAGGTGTGGAAGCGCGCGCCTGTAGTTCCAGCTACTTGGAAGGCTGAGGTGGAAGGATCGCCGGAGCCCAGCAGGTCAAGGCTGCGATGGCCGGGAGCGTGCCACTGCACTCCAGTCTGGGTGACAGAGTGAGAGTGAGACTCCAAAAAAAAAAAAAAAAAGAAAAAGAAAAAAAGCATTTGACTTCAAGTACCCAGTAGTCATTGCTTTGTTAAATTCTGGTGTGTCCACGTGGCTCTTTGAGCTATGGCTGCCATGTTTCTTGGCTTTGGTCCCCTCCCCTACTTTAGGGAGGTGAATCTCTCTCTCTCTCTCTTCACTTTCTCTAATCTACTTTCTAAATAAGTTATATTTCCAATTTAATGTCTGTGCAATTCTTTACATCTTTCACAACCCCACCCAGGTGAGTCTGACCTAACATTTTGGAGGTCCCACTAGGATATATTTTAACCTAAAAGAGTGATTTAGAAGCTTTATCTCCTCTGCTCCTACTTCACTATTAGGTATACACATTCATTCTTTTATTTGAGTGACATTTTTTCTTTTTTCTTTTTTCTTTTTTGAGTTGGAGTCTCACTCTGTCGCCCAGACTGGAGTGCAGTGGCCGCTCCCACCCACCACAGCCTCAACCTGCTGGGCTCTGGCAATCCTTCTGCCTCAGCCTTCCAAGTAGCCGGAATTACAGGCACGTGCTACCACGCCCGGCTGATTTTTTTATTTATTGTAGAGATGAGGTCTTGCCAAGTTGCCCAGGCGGGTCTCGAACCTGCAGGCTCAGGCAATCCACTCACCTCAGCCTCCCAAAGAGCAGGATTACAGGCTGAGCCACTGAGTACGACTGAATGACTATATTTTAAATAAAGGAATTGCATGGCCTTAGTTTATGTCCTTTAAAGCCTCAGTTTCCTTCTCTGAAAACTAGAGACTATTATAATAGCCATGTCTTACTGATGATATGCTAGATTTTTCACTTTCATTATTTTTGGTTTTCAAAAAAAACTTACAAGTTATTAACTATTTTCTCATTTAATGGAAGAGAAAATGAGGTACAAAGAGGGTACCTTTGCACCTGAAGTTGTAACCAGTGAGTGGCTAATCCAGGATTCAAACCAGATCTGTTGGACTTGACAGTCTGTCCTTGGCACCACTGAACTTGATAATACTGTCCTGTCTCACAGTGCTGTTGTGAGGATTTCAGAGCAAGCATGCCATTTGTAAAGGTGGTACATAGCGAGCATTTAAAAAATGTTAGTTCCCTTGTCCTTTCCCTCAGGTGCCAAAAGTTTGCTATATCAAAATATATTCCATCTCTAAACTGTGTGTGTGTGTGTATGTGTGTGTGTGTGTGTGTGTGTGTGTGTGTGTGTGTGTGTGTGTGGTACAGGAAGGGGGATGTTAATAAATTGTACCTGTTGATGGAAGTTCCACAATGATTAATCATGAAATGGATGTTTAGCTCTGGATAACATAATTTTCATTTATTTAGGGAAAATAGTGTTCTATTTTTTATTGTACTGTGGGCATAGGTATAAAGGGAGCTCTAAAAAAGGAGAGTTAGGGGAGACACACACTTAAAGTGGAAGCCATGTGGCAACATGTTTGGCATATAAGAAGGCAAAACACCTGAATTTTAGTGGGGTTCAAGAGGAAGCAGAAAATTCTCTCCATTAGGAAGCCCAGAATAAGCTGAGTACTGCAGGACAAAGATTCATCAGACTGGGGTGAGTTAAGAATTTCATCTTGCTGGGCTCAGTGGCTCAGCCTGTTATCCCAGCACTTTGGGAGGCCGAGGTAAGAAGATTGCCTGAGCCCGTGGGTTCGAGATCCACCCAGGTAACTTGGCGAGACCTTGTCTCTACAATAAATAAAAAATTAGCCAGGTGTGGTAGTGCGCGCCTGTAGTTCTGGCTCCTTGGAAGGCTGAGGCAGAAGGATCACTGGAGCCAGCAGATAGAGGCTGTGGTGGCCCCAGCGTGCCACTGCACTCCAGTCTGGGCAACAGAGTGAGACTCCAACTCAAAAAAAAAAAAAAGGAATTTCATCTTGAGAACTGTAGGTTTGTAGGCCAGAGTCATATGATGTGGCAAGGTTTTTGATGTGACAAAAGGACATACTTTCTAGGTAACTGATAATAAGGCAAGATTCCTCGGAGTCACTGGGGTGACTTAGAAATCCAGTAATGATGATGTGTATCTCATCTCTGAAGGGCCTTCAGCCATATCTGTCTAATAGGCTAGCTCTGATAATTTTGAGGTTGTGTGTTGACTGATACTCTCTTTCAAGAGAACTTTCAACTACAGTTCCAAACTAGAAAGAAAAAATGATCAATAGTCAAAGAAAAGCAAAGCAGATAAGGAGCCCTGGGTTTAGGCTATTGAGTGGTTAAATGTGTTGCAAATATGTGCCAGGAATTTACACCAGGGAGTGAATTAGAAGCTGAACCTTCCCAATAGAGATTTCGATAAAAACTCATACTCTTTCTTTGCTTCTTGCAAGAAACTATGCCTATTGCCATTTTACTGGATGGAAAAACAGTGCATGAGCAGGCAGAGATGGCCAGAGTGACAGATGAGTTTTGTGCAGCACACACTTTCATGCACATTTCCTGCTGATTTCCAGCACATGAATGTGGGTCTCAGCTGAATTTTGCCAGGGGTTCATCAGCTCTACTAAATCAAAGAGAGAGAAGTTTGGTTTAACAACTCCCTTTCTTCCCCACATTGTACCACACTAAAAAAAAAAAGAAAGAAAGAAAAACAAAATAAGCCAAGTAAAACCCAATGAACAAAAACAAAATCCCAAGCTGGGTGCAGTGGCTTATGCCTGTAATCCCAGCATTTTGGGAGGTGGAGGCAAGAGAATTACCTGAGCCCACGGGTTCAAGACCAACCTGGGCAACATGGCAAGACCTCATCTCTACAATAAATAACAAAATTAACTAGGCATGGTGGCACACCCCTGTAGTTCCAGCTACTTGGAAGGCTGAGGTGGAAGGATCTCCTGAGCCCAGCAGGTTGAGGCTACGGTGGTCTACAGCATGGAGACAGAGTGAGACTCTGACTCAAAACAAAACAAAAAAACAACATCTCGCATCAGATAGTGATTTATCTCCATTAAGATTACAGAGGTTGAACATTTAAAATAATGGGGTCTGAGTAAGCTATCACTGTGGGTTGTTATCAATCTGTCATCTGGGCCAAATATGCTGTTCAATTAAAGAAGGTACTAAATCCCGAAATTTGGTACTGGGCATCTAATTATGGATCATAATTACTTGTGGGTCTTTAACATTACTGAAACCACAATGAGTGATGCAGGGCACCAACCTGGGGAGCACTCACCAAATAAATCTTCCTCACACATTTCCAGAGTCTTCTCTTTTTTTTTTTTTGAGTAGGGAGTCTCACTCTGTTGCCCAGGCTGGAGTGCAGTGACATGCTCACAGCCACCACAGCCTGGACCTGCGGGGCTCAGGTGATCCTTCCACTTCAGCCTTTCAAGTAGCTAGAACTATAGGCAAGTGCCACCATACCCAGCTAATTTTTTGATTTGTTATAGAGATGAGGTCTCACCAAGTTGCCCAGGCTGGTCTTGCGCACCATGCCCAGCGTACTCTTTTCAATCCAGGGAAAGGGCTAAGTGTTGTATATGTAATTCTTGAATAGTCCCTTGAGATTTGCATTTTGATGTCTGTCTCAAAACTCAATTTTATATGTGATATATTTTGTGCCTTGGAGCTTCCAATGTAACATTCTGGTGTATGTGAGGAGAGAGAGAGAGTGCATGTGTGAGAGAGTGCACGCGCTAAAGGAGAGTTGGTGATTATTTTCTTTTTATGCTTACCTGTATTTTCTTAATTTTTTGTAATAACCACATACTACTTTTACAATAAGAAAGCAAGCTTCAGACCTAAAAGACCTAAAAGAAACCAGGCAGCCAACTTATAAGATAGCTTGATATAGTCTTACATTTCTTCTAGTAAAATATTTCAAAGAATGCTGATATGCTATTATTTGAGGGAAAAATATAAAAAATACGTTTAACTTACAATAATCTGCTTAAT
Source organism: Carlito syrichta (assembly GCF_000164805.1). NCBI lineage: Eukaryota > Metazoa > Chordata > Mammalia > Primates > Tarsiidae > Carlito > Carlito syrichta. Next base: position 12,335 of record NW_007258940.1, on the reverse strand, counting down.
ATATCTCAATGATAAAATATAGAGATTAAGAAAAGCGCAATATATTTAAATTAAAAACAATAATTAGGTAATAATTATTGAGCACCTATGATGTGTCAAACACTATTGGCTGACTCATTTAAGGCTCACAATAATCCTAGTAAGAAAAATATATTCTTTCCATTTTTAGAGGCTAATAAATTATTAAGCTCTTGGTGTCCAAAGCCATAGAGTTATAGAAGGTGGATTTCTACTGAACTTTGACTCTAGAGACAAGTTCCTTTGCTCCTCCAAATAATACTACATTTTACCAAATTTCATGTGATACCTGTGATGGTAATTTTATGTGTCAACTTGACTAGGCCACTATATTCAGATATTTGGTCAAACATTATTGTAGATGTTTCTATGAAGGTTTATTTTATATGAATGTAACATTTAAGTTAGTAGACTTTGAGTAAAGCATATTACCTCCCATGATGTTGATGGGCCTCATCCAATCAGTTGAAAATCATAACAGAAAAAATGACTGTTTCTTTCTGACACTCCCAACCCCACACTCGAGGAAGAAGAAATTCAGCCAGTAGATTGCCTTCAGACTCTTCCCTGGGTCTCTAGTCAGCTGGTCTTCCCTGTAGATTTCAGACTTGCCAGACTCAATTGTATGAAACAATTACCTAACAAATTTCTCTTTCTCTCACTCTCTCTATACACATCCCGTTGGTTCTGTTTCTTTGGAGAACCCTAATAAAATAGCTCATACTTTTCTTCTCACAAAGCTTTTTTTCTTTTTTTTTTGAGTTGGAGTCTCACTCTGTTGCCCAGACTGGAGTGCAGTGGCACACTCTCAGTCACCGCAGCCTCGACCTGCTGGGCTCCGGCGACCCTTTCGCCTCAGCCTTCCAAGTAGCCGGAACTACAGGCGCGCGCTACCACGTCTGGCTAATTTTTGATTGATTGTAGAGACAAGGTCTCGTCAAGTTGCCTGGGTGGGTCTCGAACCCGCGGTGGGTCTCAACCCACTCGCTTGAGCCACTGCGCATGGCCCCTCACAAAACTTTTACTAGGCGTCCTGAAACTGAGTGGTTAATGTTTCTGCCTCCTGAACCTTAGGAAAGAATTGCCCAATATACAAGGTGTGCCCCCCAAAATGTATACACATTTTAAGTATGACGTTAGCTCAAAAAGATGGCGTTAAACAAATGAATGCTTGGGCCGGGCTTGGTGGCTCAGCCAGTAATCACTGCACTTTGGGAGACCGAGGCGAGTGGATTGCCTGAGCCTGCGGGTTCGGGACCAGCCCGAGCAACTTGGAGAGACCTCATCTCTACAATAAATAAAAAATTAGCCAGGCATGGTAGCGCTCAACTATAGTTACGGTTGCTTGGAAGGCTGAGGCTACTTGGAAGGCCAAAGCGGAAGGATCGCCTGACCTCCGCAGGTCGACGCTGTGGTGGCCGTAAGTGTGCCACTGCACTCCAGCCTAGACTCCACCCACGTACCCCCCTCCCCCCCAAAAAACCTGAATGAGTGCTCGAGCTACCATGCACCCGGCAGGGCACATGGTGACAGAAGCACAGTTGAGCAAATGTCCTGCTACATATTGCTACCAGAATTCAATTCAACTTCAAAAAGTAATACTTAAATAACATCTCTTGAAATGTGCATAAACTTTTTGGTAAACCCTGTATAATAGAAGAGCAAAAGAGTCAAAAGAACTCAAGACATCTATTAGAATAGTTAGCAGCTAAATAATTGAGACTTTGGTAGCATGTCTCAATATCTGAGTGAAACAAAATGGATCAGAAGGATTTGAATAGGGTCAAGAGAAGGCAAAAACTTTTTTTTTGTCCAAGTTGTATGGGTTCAAAAATTTTAAAACTATCTAGAACTATGCAATAGGTAGATTTTTTTTTGTTTGTTTGTGTGCTTGGTGGCTTAGTTCTTTGCAGTCCTGGTATATATTCCTCCAATTTTAATTGGAATATGTTGTTAACAGCTTGGCCCTATTGTCTCTCTTTGAATATGCAGCCAATGACTGTCCTCCCTTTGAAATACAGTCAATATGATCCCTTTCCCAATCAACTTTGTTCATATATATGGCGACTTTGCTAAGTTGTATTGTTTGAAATTTTTCCTCTTCTGTTTTCTATGGCAATCTTACTTAAAATATAGCACTTCTCACCATCAGATCTAGCATGAGAGTTGCAATTACTATATTTAATAATAAATGAAGCCGGGCTCGGTGGTTCAGCCTGTAATCCCGCGCCTTTGGGAGGCTGAGGTGAGCGGATTGCTTGAGCTCGCGGGTTCGAGACCCGCCTGGGCAGCGAGACCTCATCTCTACAATAAATCAAAAATTCAACCGGGCGTGGTAGTGCATGCCTGTAATTACGGCTACTCGGAAGGCTGAGGCAGAAGGATCGCCGAAGCCCAGCAGGTCGAGGCTGCGGTGGCTGGGAGCGGCCACTGCACTCTAGTCTGGGTGGCAGAGTGAGAGTCCAACTCAAATAAAAAAAAAAAAAAAAAAAGAAAGAAAGGAAAAAAATTCCAAAAGCAAAAAAAGCCAAACATATACAAGGGAGGACTCCTCAAAAAACGGAATTATCTTTGGAGGGTGGGCCCCTTATAGAATGCCCACTAGGTAAGTGTTCTAGGAACCCACTGGCATTAGTGTACCAGCTAGCATTGTTGTGAGAGTCTGTGTTCTGACTGCAATTAATTTTCTTGTGGCAAACAGGGGATTGGTTCTTCTGACAAGAGATTGCACCTTCCCACACCACACTGAGTATTCAGCAGTTTTTGACCCAAAATGGCATGACCCCTGTGCCCCACTTCCCTACTCACCTGATCTCACCCTGAGTGACTTTTTTAGTTTCCCTGGACGAAAAAAGTCCTTAAGGGGAAAGGATTTGCCTATGTGGGAGAGGTGAAGCAAAAAAACAGCAGAAACACTAAAAGGCATCCAAATTGATGAGTTCAAACACTGTTTTCAACAGTGGAAAAAGCATCATGATAGGTGTATTGCATCAAAGGAGAGTACTTTGAAGATAAAACACGGAAGAATAAATATACAATTTTTAATAAAAAAATTCTGGGTTTTTTGGGGTTCCCCTCATATTAAAGGAGATCAACATTTTGTAGCTCAAGGAGAGTCCTAACTCAGCTTTCTACCACCTGGGTCAATTAGTTTTAATAACAACTACTGAAGAAATTTGAAATTACTGTAGTCCTTGCTTGCTATCAAACTTTTCATTAAGGGAGTCCCCAAAGTTATAAATGTGCAATAGGGAGGCAAAAGTTCTTATAACATGAAAATATTTACTAATGAACTTGTACTTACAAACTTCATCTTCACTTTTGGTTCCCTTCTCTTTAGCACCACTAGGGATTTTGCTGACTGTCATGTGCCTTCTCTATCAACCTCTTACCTAATTTTGTGTGCCACTGTTGAATGCAAACCAATTGCAAAGTGCAATTTTAAATCTTGCCAAAAACATAGGATTTCATGCAGTCGAGCACAATATTGAAGAATGTCTCAAATCTTTTTGCAAAAACAACTTTGGGCATAATTAAACTGGTTAACAAGAGAAGGCAACAAAAATCTACCCAGATGATAGAGGTATCAGTACTGCAAAAAAGATTGATTTGAATAACAAAGGATTAAGGTATGTGCTCAGGAAAACTGATGAAGCACTCAAAAATTTCTGCAAAAATGACAAGATACCATGCTGCCAGGCTCGGTGGCTCAGCCTGTAATCCTAGCATTTTGGGAGGCCGAGGTGAGTGGATTGCCTGAACCTGTGGGTTCAAGACCCACCTGGGCAACTTGGCGAGACCTCATCTCTACAATAAATAAAAAACCAGCTGGGTATGGTAGCGCATGCCTGTAGTTCTGGCTACTTGGAAGACTGAGGTGGAAGGATCGCCGGAGCCCAGCAGGTCGACGCTGCGGTGGCCGGGTGCGTGCCACTGCACTCCAACCTGGGCAATGGAGTGAGACTCCAATTCAAAAAACAAACAGACAGAACAACACATCATACTGCACAAATAAAATATGAATGATGTCATATTGGGACTTCTTTATCCTGGTTCATATGACTTATGTCCTTCTGTATGCTGTTGAGGATCTTATTCTTACTTTAAATTCTTATTTATGTGGTAGATTCCTTCTAATTTGATTTTTTTCTTTTAAACTGCATATGTTCTTCAGGTGATTAATTATGTAGGCAGTTGGCTAATATTTAGCTAATATTAGGGATACCAGCTACCTGGTTGGAAACATGTATTAGGAAGGACTCTAAAGCTAGGAAGTTCACAAAAGAATGAATAATGTCAGTGAAAATAAATGGTATGCACAAAACAAATTAGACTAACATGACAGCATGGATGAGGGGACATTTAGTATGGTCGTGTTGATTAGCTGATAAAGGAAGGCCTACTGGGGAGTTTACAGGGGAGCCAAGAGGAAACTACGAAAGAACAGTAATGAGAGGAACATTCCAGGTAGAAGCAAAACATACGAAGACATTCTGAAGACAAACAGACTTGGTTGTCCTTCAAGAACAGACAAAAGGCCAAGATCACTGGAACAGACTAACAGTAATGGAGTGATAGGGATGAGAACAGAGAGATAAGTAGGGTGCAAGATGTATAGCACCTTGCAGGCCATGCATTAGGAGTTTTTGTTTTATTCTAAATGAGATGGGAAGTTTCTACAGGTTTCTAAATAAGGAATGAGATGATCTTATTTGTTATAATCATTTAAAAAATACAACAAAGTTGAAAGAATTTTACAGAGAACAATCGTATGACCACCAAAAGAGCCTACTGTTAACATTTTACCAAACCTATTTCTATCACATCTATTCACTTGTTCATTCCTCTAACTATCCATTAATCTATCAGATTCATAAAAATCTATTTCAAAATAATATAGACTCCAGTATATTTACTCCTAGATAATTATGCATGTCATTACCTAGAGTTTTGAGTTCTTTCATTTTGATAAAAAATGTACAGAAAATGAAATGCATAACTTGCTGACTTTTGACAAATACTTCCACTTCTGCAACTGAAAGTGTCAAAATACAGTCCATTACCTTTCCCCCAGGAAATTTTCTTGTGCCCATTGCCAGTAAACTTCTGTACCCACTGCCCCAAAGGCAACTATTATATTGATTTTTCCCCCATCATTGATGAATGCAACCTGTTTTAGAATTTTATATAAATATATTAACACCGTATGTACTTTTTTGAGTAAGGTATTTTGCATTCAACATAATCTTTTTGAAATTCATTCATGTTGTTGCATGTATCAGTACTTTGTTGTTTTTTATTGTGTAGTATTCTATTATATAAACATACCATGGCTTATTTGTTCTATGGATGAGCATTTAGGCCAGACTGAAGTTTTTGACAATTATGGATAAAACTGTGATAAAATTGGCCAGGCTCAGTGGCTCAGCCTGTAATCCCTCGCTTTGGGAGGCCGAGGTGAGTGGATTGCCTGAGCCCGTGGGTTCAAGACCCGCCTGGGCAACTTGGCGAGACCTCATGTCTACAATAAATCAAAAAAAATTTAGCCAGGCGTGGTAGCGCGCGCCTGTAGTTCCAGCTACTTGGAAGTCTGAGGCGGAAAGATTGCCAGAGCCCAGCAGGTTGAGGCTGCAGTGGCCGGGAGCAGCCACTGCACTCCAGTCTGGGTGACAGAGTGAGACTCCAACTCAAAAAAAAAAAAAAAAAAATCCCCAAATAACTGTGTTAAAATTGTTGCACAAATCTTTTGTAAAGATATGCTTTCATTGCTCTTGAATAAATATCTGGGAGTGAAATTGATGGGTCATGGAATAGGAGCTGTTTTGTTTTGTGAGAAACTAGGAAATCTTTTTCTAAAGTGCTCATACTATTCTCATTTACCTTTTAAAGATGATCATTTTGGTTGCAATGTGGAGAGGATTGTAAGAGGACAGGAATAGAAACCAGGAAGTTAGGATATTGTCATAAGTTATAGCCAGAAACTGTGTAGGTTTCAGCCAAAATTTCTGTAAAATATTTGTGTAATTTTAATTGCTAGTAAGACTGATATCTGACTTAGAATGAGATAACTAAGTTTCAGCTGTCTTCTTTGGAGATAAGGGTGGAATTAAAAACCCAAGTTTTACTTACAGAAAAAGCCCTTCATTTTAAAGAATATTACAGGCAAATCTCATAGGGAAAATACTCCTCTGAGCCTTTTGGCGTTTTCCATGTGAGTGATGGAATGTCAAGTAAAGCTGTATTTTTTTTTTAAACCCACAAGGCTTACATATTTTTTTAATTGAAAAATAAAATACATATACAGAAAAAACACGCACACACACACAAAAGAATTGTCTGACTTTGAATTGTTTACAAGTTGAACACTTACAACTTCCACCCAGGCCAAAAGACAAAGTTTTGCCAGCCATTCTGTATGCTCTCCAGCTGGCCTTTCCCAATCATGCCTGTCCTTCTCTTAAAAAGCTAAACACTGGCCAGGCTCAGTAGCTCAGCCTGTAATCCCAGCGCTTTGGGAGGCCGAGGTGAGTGGATTGCCTGAGCCCGTGGGTTCGAGACCCACCCGGACAACTTGATGAGACCTCATCTCTACAATAAAAATCAAACATTAGCTGGGCGTGGTAGCGCGCGCCTGTAGTTCCAGCTACTCGGAAGGCTGAGGCAGAAGGATCACCGGAGCCCAGCAGGTCAAGGTTGCAGTGGCCAGGAGCGGCCACTGCACTCCAGTCTGGGCGACAGAGTGAGACTCCAACGCAAAAAATAAAAAATAAAAATAAAAAAATAAAAATAAAGCTAACCACTATCAGCTGTGGATCACAGCCTGTAATCCCAGCATTTTGAGAGGCTAAGGAGGGCAGATTACTTGAACTCAGGAGTTTGAGAACAGCTTGCAAAACCTTATCTCTAAAAATAATAATAATGAAAAAAAAATTTAGTTGTGTGTGGTGGCGCATGCCAGTAATCCCAGCTACTCAGAATGCTGAGGTGGAAGGATCACCTGAGCCCAGGAGGTCCAGACTGGGATTCCAACTAAATAAAAAGAAAGAAAAGAAAAGTTAACCACTATCCTGACTTTTATGATAGTCACTTCATTCCTTATGGTTTCATCACTAGAGTGTGTGCTTTATTAAATACTTTAGATGATTCTTCCTATTTAAAAGTTTGGTGTGTCTTCTACATTTCCTTTCATTTGGGAGCTTATCCTTCATTCCATTCTTTGCCTTATAGTTTGTTGAAGAATTTAGGCCATTTAACATAAAGTCTCCGGCAGCCTGGATTTTTTCTTTTTTCTTTTTTGAGTTGAAGTCTCACTTTGTTGTCCGGGCTGGAGTGCAGTGGCACACTCATGTCCACCCCAGTGTTGACCATTTGGGCTCCAGCGATCCTTCCACCTCAGCCTTCCAAGCAGCTGGAACCACAGGCACTTGCCACCACACCTGGCTCATTTTTTATTTATTGTAGAGATTAGATCTCACCAAGCCACCTAGGCTGGTCTCAAACCCTCCGGCTCAGGCATCCACTCACTTCAGCCTCCCAAAGTGCTGGGATTATAGGCTGAGCCACTGAGTCTGGTTTGGATTTTTAAAAATTGCATACTAATGGTCCAGGTCAACATGCCCTTTTGTTTTCTAGATTTCCTGAAAATTGGCAGCTGATCCAGTGCTTTGACCAGACGAAGGTTTGATTCCAGTGACCCATAATGTCTGTTTGTTTTTTGACATTAAGAGACACTGATTGATGCTCCTTGCTTCAATTCGTTAATTCATTGAGGATGCTCTAATTCTATCATTTGGTTTTCAATTATTATCTGAAATACCTTTTATAAAGAGAGGCTTCTTTTAACTTCTAGTAGTACAGTTTGTATAAGAAAGGCAAAATAGGACTTGCTCAGTCGCTCAGCCTGTAATTCCAGCACTTTGGGAGGCCGAGGCGAGTGGATTGCCTGAGCCCGCTGGTTTGAGACCAGCCTGGGCAACTTGGTGAGACCTAGTTTCTACAATAAATCAAAAACTTAGCTGGGCGTGGTAGCGCACACCTGTAGTTCCGGCTACCTGGAAGACTGAGGCAGAAGGATTGCCAAAGCCCAGCAGGTTGCGGCTGTGGTGGCCGAGAGGCATGCCACTACCTTCCATCCTGGGTGACAAAGTGAGACTCCAACTAAAAAAAAAAAAAAGACAAAATAAATGTTTGATTTTAACCCATAGATAGATAGATAGTTTTTATATAGTTTTGACAAAAAGAGAGGTAGGAAGTTTGGACAAAAATTATTTTAGAAATGCTAGCAATAGATAGATAGATAGTTTTTATATAGTTTTGACAAAAAGAGGGGTAGGAAGTTTGGACAAAAATTATTTTAGAAATGCTAGCAATTGTACTAGCATTCAAAAGAAGTGGCTGCTTTGTCAAGTTATATTGTGTGTGTGTGTGTGTGTGTGTGTGTGTGTGTGTGTGTGTGTGTATGTGCACCAAAGGAGAAATAACTGTCTCAATAGAAAAGTTGTGGACTTCCGGCAAGATGGCGACGGGACAACCTGGTCTGTGAAACCCTCTGCAAAGGAGAACTGCAGTGGGTCTCTGGCTCTCACCCCGGGGGCTGCGGACCCCAAAATCGCAGCCTGCTCTTCATATGGAGCCCGGCCGTTTTCACCGCTGGGACATCGCAGCGGACTGGACAACCACCGCAGTACAGATGCCACGGCCGCCACCCTGCCGCAGCCACCACCATTAGCACATCGCACCACCTGGGTTGGAGGCGATCCACAACTTCAGTCCTTGAAGCCCCTTCAGGAAGATCTGCCAGGATCGCTGCCACCTCTCCCATGACCGAGATGTCCTGCCCGCCGTGAGTCCCCTGCCTGTGCTCTGAGGCAGGCATCCAGCTCCAGTCTCTGTCGGTTACTGTCCGGCCCCACCCCCTATGGGGCAAGCAGCTGAGATAGCACCACCTGCTGGCGATTCAAGGTAACAACACCGAAACGGGAGAAACAAGCTTGAAAAAGACATAGGCCAGAGTGGTGAACAGAGGGTGATCTGAACTGTCCTTCACAGCAGACCAGGGGCAACTGACCCTAACTGCAAACTAATTTACCTGCTCGGAAAGAAAGCTAGAAATCAGAACTGAAGAGACATTGGACTTAAATGAAAAGTCTCAGAGTGTGCTTCATTCATTCTGTTAGTTTAATGACTTAATTCTATTCCTACTGTTTGTTCCTTTTTTTCCCCCTCTTCCTTTTCTTCTCTTTTCTTCTGTCTGCAAACCATATCTTTGTATAGAGGACCAGCACACCAATAAGGTGGTTGGTTAGCTGGTATGTTAGCATCTCTATATGTTTTATTTTTTTGGTATGGGAATTGGTTCATCAGTAGCTGTAGTCTATTGTTTTTATTTGTTTCAGTATAGGTCTCTCTCTCTCCATTTGTTGGCACACTCATTTGTTTCCCCCCTTACTCCTCCAACTCTCCATCCCCCTATTCAACCCACTGTCTCCTCCATTCTCTTCCTTCTGCTAACCACATTTTATTTCAGGGAGTAAACCTACAGCTCCACTGAACGGACAGATTCCAAGGCAGTGGGAAGTGGGTTCCAGATTATCCACACACCTGTCAGTGAATACCAGGACCTGCAGATAGATTTTGAATCACAGCTCCCCCCTTAAGTAAATCTCAAAACTGCAAAAAGGACCACCCCCAACCTACAGTGCAACTCCAGAATTGAACAAAGTAAGAGGGCATACATAAAGAACAGGAGATTGAACAAACAGAAGTAAAACCAATCCCTTTACCCCAAATAACAGAATTAAAGAAGACAGTGATGTGGAGGGAAGGAAAAAGTAGGGATGGGGAAAAACCGCACAAATGAAAAAAAATCAAAAGAAGAATATAGGTCTCACACAGACCCCTGGGAGATCAGACACTGAGAAAACAGATTCTGGAGCACAATCATTGAAGAGCCCCCAGAATGGCTGGTCACATGCAACAAACGAAGACATCAAGACATTAATGGAGAGAATTTAAAAAATTGAGGAGAGACAAGAGGAAAATAGGAAGGAGCTGATGTCAGAAATAACAGCAGTAAAGAATACTGTATGGAAATGAACAATAGACTAATAAGCATGAAAAGCAGAATCAGCCAAGCAGAAGAAAGAATCTCAGAGCTCGAAGACCAAAACACAGAACTAACTCAAACTGTCAAAAGCATAGAAAAGAAGCTCAAAAAGACAGAACAAAACCTGTAAGAGATGAATGATCACTTTAAGAGACCAAACCTAAGAGTAATTGGGCTTCCTGAGGCAGAGAGAGAAACAGAAGCCACAACAGGAACAAACATTTCATGAAATCATTCAAGAAAACTTCCCTCATCTCATCAAGGATGAAAAAATTCAAACACAAGAGATTCAGAGAACGCCTGCAAGAAAACAAATGAGAAGACCGACTCCCAGACACAGAATAATTCACCTAAACAAAGTAGCTATAAAAGAAAAAATCCTAAAGGCAGCAAAAGAAAAAGGCCAGACTACCTACCAGGGAAGACCAATTAGAA
>NW_007258940.1:0-1499 GCF_000164805.1 Carlito syrichta | reverse complement strand
CATTTCAATTATTAGCCTAAATGTGAATGGACTAAATGCACCACTGAAAAGACGTAGAATGGCAAAATGGATAAAATATCATCAGGCAACAATCTATTGCCTTCAAGAGACTTACCTCACTAGAAAGGACACCCACAGACTCAAAGTAAGAGAATGAGAAACAGACTTTCAGGCGAATGGAATATAAAAGAAAGGAGGAGTAGTGATATTAATTTCAGACAAAATACCCTTCAAGCTATTAAAAATCAAAAAAGATACGGAAGGCCACTACATAATGATAAAAGGCTCAATCCATCAACAAGAAATATCTATCCTAAACATATATGCACCCAACATAGGTGTGCCAACTTTCATAAAGCAACCTCTAGGAAAACTAAAGAAAGATATTGACTCTAACACCATCATAACTGGGGACTTTAACACCCCACTCATAACCCTAGACAGATCATCAGGACAAAAATCAGCAAGGAAATCCGGAACCTCAATGTGACTTTGGACCAAATGGACTTAATTGATACCTACAGAACACTCCATCCAAAGACCACAGAATATACAGTCTACTCATCACCACATGGAATGTATTCTAAGATAGACAACGTAATTGGCCATAAATCAAGCATAAGCAAATTTAAAAGGACCGAAATTCTACCATGCACCTACTTGGACCACAGTGGAATAAAAATAAACATTGACACCAACAAAGTCTCCCCAAACCCCACAAAGACATGGACACTAAACAGCATACTAAACAACTCCTGGGTCAACAATGAAATCAAAACAGAGATCAAAAGATACCTGGAAACAAATGAAAATGAAGAAACATCTTACCAAAACCTCTGGGACACCTTGAAAGCTGTAGTAAGAGGGGAATTTATATCCCTACAAACACACATGAAGAAAATGGAAGGAACACAAATTAACAACCTAACAAGCCACCCAAAGAAACTGGAAAAGCAAGACCACAAAAACCCTAATTTCAGCAGAAGAATCCAGATCACCAAAATAAAAGCCCAAATCCAGGACATAGAAGACAAAAAGATAATACAAAAAATCAGTGAAATAAAAGCTGGTTATTCAAAAGGATAAACAAGATCGATGGTCCCCTAGCTAGACTGACCAAGAAAAAATGAGAAAAAAATAAAATAAGCACAATCAGAAACACAAAAGATGAAGTCACATCTGACCCTGAAGAAATACAAAAGATCATTAGAGACTACTACGTACACTTGTATGGAAACAAACTTGAAAACCTTAAGGAAATGGAGGACTTTCTGACATCACACAACATACCTAGATTGGAACAAGAAGAAATTGAGACCCTAAATAGACCAATAACAATCAAGGAAATCAACCACATAATAAGAAAACTTTCTACAAAAAAAAAGCCCTGGTCCAGATGGCTTGCCAGCAGAATTCTACAAGACATTTAAGGAGGAGCTGATACCAACCCTACTGAAGGTATTCCAGGCGATTGAAAAAGATGGAACTCTCCCCAAATG
>NW_007258939.1:4719-7047 GCF_000164805.1 Carlito syrichta | reverse complement strand
CAGGCAGAAGGATCACTGGAGCCCAGTGGGTCAAAGTTAGGATGATCATGAGTGTACCACTGCACTCCTGCCTGGACGACAGTGTGAGACTCCATCTCAAAAAAATAAACACACACACACAGTCCTTCTCATTCCCTGTTGTCTGACACTTCCCTCACTCATATATTCACATGTTTTTCCCACACCCTACAGGCATTCTGCTAAGGTGATCCCAGCACCATGAAATGTTGCCTTAAAACTCAAGTAAAGTCTACCCACCAGGATCAAAATGAAAGAGCAATGGGATTTTGTGTAATGAGCCAATAATATCACATGGATCACATCAAGGAATGTGCAAATTAGTACAAGAAGTAGATGTGTAGGCAAGCAGTATTGTTACAGGAATAAGTGTACAAAAGAGATATGTATAAAGTATTGAAGTACCACAAAGAAAAGTGTGGGCAACTCTACTTGGGGAGTTTTAAAAAATAACAAAAAGCAAGATGCTTAAGCTGTGTCTTGAAAGATGAGTTGGGAGCCAGGCTTGGTGGCTCAGCCTGTAATCCCAGTGCTTTGGGAGGCTGAGGTGAGTGGATTGCCTGAGCCCGCGTGTTCAAGACCCGCCTGGGCAACTTGCCAACACCTCATCTCTACAACAAATCAAAAATTAGCCAGGTGTGGTAGTGCACACCTGTAATTCCTGCTACCTGGAAGGCTGAGGCAGAAGATCACCAGAGTCCAGCAGGTTGAGGCTGCGATGGCTGGGAACATGCCACTGCACTCCAGTCTGGGTGACAGAGTGAGACTCCAACTCCAAAAAAGAAAGAAAGAAAGAAAGAAAGATGAGTTGGGGGTTTCCAGGTAGAGGAACTGAGGATGGCTGGACATTCTGAATAAACACCATGAGCAGATACAGAAGCAGACACCTAGTGGTCAAATGTGGCTAAAACATTGGAAATGTAGAGAGAAAATGAGTCATTAAATGATGAGAGAGGCTGAGGTCATATCATAAAAGACCTTGCATGACAAATGAATGAGGATGACTCACTAGTAGGTACTGGGGAGAGCCATTAAGAAATTTCAGTCTGGGTTCAGTGGCTCAGACTGCAATCCCACCACTTTGGGAGGCTGAGGTGAGTGAATTGCCTGAGACCACGGGTTTGAGACTCAGCTGGGCAACTTGGCAAGACCTCATCTCTACAATAAAGCAAAAATTAGCTGGGCATGGTAGCATGCACCTGTAGTTCCCGCTACTTGGAAGGCTGAGGCAGAAGGATCACTGGAGTCCACCAGGTCAATGCTGGTGTTGCTGTGAGCATGCCACTGCCCTCCAGCCTGGATGATGGAGTGAGACACCAACTCAAAAAAAAAAAATTTCAGTGGTTAAGAGTTTAATATTTAGGGTAAATATATGATACATAAAAATTTATATATTTGTGTGTCTATCTGTCTATCTATATCATCTATCATCATCACCTATCTTCAGATAAATCACTTGAAACTCCAACTTGGAGATTCACATGAGTGAATTTCAGTTGTTACACAATTTCAAATGTCTTGCTTGAATCCATTGTTGGTATTGTCCAACACCACACAACTAGTCTGTAGTGGAGCTAGGACTAGATTTCTTGTTTCTTAATATCCAATATAGTCATTTTCTGCAGAGTGGGGGATGGCAATTGACAAGATTAAGGTGGTGGAGTCAGAGTTTCTTGTCCTGAGTTCTCCCTTCTTCTGGCATTTCTTCTTTCTCTCTCTACATTCCTCATTTCTTGAGGAGTCTTTTCAAAGGGGGTATTATCAGGAGTTCACTAGTTACCTTCAGGGTGACCTTGGGCAAAGACTTTACCCCTTAAGCCCTTGGTTTTATCATCTGTATCATGGAAGCAATTAATGTATGTCTCATGCTGTTTTTGTGCAACTGAACTGAACAGTGCCCAGCATCTTAACTACTAATTATATCTTAGTTGCCTTTTCTTTCTTACCTACAGCCAGGTGAATGGGTTGGCCTCCTCTCAAGAAGAGATTCTGCAGGACAGGAATCTCATCTGATTATTCTGTTGCTATAGAACATAATATCTACTCAGTATTTATTGAATTAAAATTCTCAGTCCAAATCTCTGTTAATTCCCTGGGCTTTTGACTCTTACTTGTTGGCTTAAGTTCTCTAAGCTTGCCAGATTGGGAACTGTGCCCAGCCTCTTAATGGGTAAAATATATGGAGATTGACAGATATTAAACACCCATCTGGAACAGATACTACCCAATGAAAATGCTATCCGGGCCAGGCTAGGTGGCTCACCCTGTAATCCCAGCACTTTGGGAGGCTGAGGCAAGTGGATTGCCTGA
>NW_007258939.1:2251-4670 GCF_000164805.1 Carlito syrichta | reverse complement strand
GAAAATGCTATCCGGGCCAGGCTAGGTGGCTCAACCTGTAATCCAGCACTTTGGGAGGCTGAGGCAAGTGGATTGCTGAGCCCGTGGGCTCAAGACCTGCCTGGACAACTTGGTGAGACCTCATCTCTATAATAAATCAAAAATTAGCTGGGTGTGGTAGCATGTGCCTGTGTAGTTCCAGCTACCTGGAAGGCTGAGGCAGAAGGATCGCCTGAGCCCAGCAGGTAGAGGCTGCGGTGGCCGGGAGTGGCCACTGCACTCCCGTCTGGGCGACAGAGTGAGACTCCCAACTCAAAAAATAATAATTATAATAAATAATAACATTTCATTCTTTATCATTCTTCTATGCCTTGGAATTCAAGCAGTTAACTGTCTTTTCTTCATTCAGTATTCAGTATTCCACTGTCACTCATAGGTGTGGAATAATTAATATAATAATCCCTCTTAAAATTATATCCATTGGTTTAAATAGCTTTGCAATATATACAAATACTTTGGGTGAACGCAGATATAGTTTCATTTTGATAATAGAGCATTGTTCAATGATTGAAATGACTAAGTGGTTTTTTGTATGCCTGGTAAGAAACACAATGAATAGAATTTCATTTTACTTGGCATCTGCTTTCCTGAGCAGGGAGTTCAAAGCACATTATGCACATTTCATTCATCTTCTCAGCATCCCCAGGTTAGTACAATAAGTCCTTCTACTTTCTGGAGTGTTCCATCCTCTTTTATCAGCTGACCTTCCTTCTCCCCATTTCCAACTCCTCTCCAGCCACAGCTAACTTTTCTCTACTCATTTATTCCTTCCTTTGTCGTTTTCTTTTTTACAATGAGTGTATTCTTTAACAGGGTCTGATTTACTGGCCATATTCTGCCAGCTGGGGACTGCCAAGTAAAATAGTCAGTCATTGGTTTATGGTGGATAGTTTTAATAGCTAAACTATCCAGTGAAATGTATAAATGACATACAAGTCTGAAAAAAAGGTTCTATCAATATTACCTTTTTTAAAAAAAAAAATTTAGCATAAGATTGTAAACACATATTACTATACACGATATTTTTGGAATCAAATATCATTATGACAAATAACAAGATTTAAAGAAATACAATATTTGAATATAGATTGGCATGGACTTTCCAAAAACTCACTATAATTTATTCCTTCTTGCAATAGGCTGAGGGTCTGTGTCACCCCCAAATTCAGGCATTGAAACCCTACTCTCCAGTTTGATGGCATTTGTAAATGAAGCCTTTAGGACAGAATTGGGGTTAGATTAGGTTATGAGGGTTGGCTCTCAAGATGAGATTAATGCACTTATAAAAAGAGAAAAAGAGCCGGGCTCGGTGGCTCAGCCTGTAATCCCGCGCCTTTGGGAGGCTGAGGTGAGTGGATTGCCTGAGCCTGCGGGTTTGAGACCTGCCTGAGCAGCGAGACCTCATCTCTACAATAAATCAAAAAATTAGCCGGGCGTGGTAGCGCGCGCCTGTAATTCTGGCTATTCGGAATGCTGAGGCGGAAGGATCGCCAGAGGCCAGCAGGTCAAGGCTGCGGTGGCCGAGAGCGGCCACTGCACTCCAGTCTGGGCGACAGAGTGAGACTCCAACTCAAAAAAAAAGAGAAAAATGGCTGGATGCAGTGGCTCAAGATTGTAATCCCAATACTTTGGGAGGATAAAGCAAGAGGGTTGCCTAAGACTGTGGGTTCAAGACCAGCCTGGAAAACATGGTGAGACACCATCTCTCCAATAAATCAAAAAATTAGCCAGGTGTAGTAGCTCATGCCTGCAGTTCTGGCTACTTGGAAGACTGAGGCAGAAGGATCACCTGAGCCCAGCAGGTCAACTCTGGGGTGGCCATGAGTGTGCCACCACATACCATCCTGGATGACAGAGTGAGATGGATCTCTTTCTCTGTCATGTGAACTCACAGCAAGAGGACTGCAAAACCTGAAGAGAGCCCTCTCCATTAACTGAAACAGACAGTACCTTGATCTTGGACTTCTCTTCCTAAAGGACTATGAGAAATAAATTTGTGTTATGACAGTCACCTAGTCTGTGGTATATGGGTATGGCAGCCTGAGTCGACAAGATACTCCCCAACCCAACTTTGTCCTTTCTATGTTTGCAGTAATCATTCCCTAAAGCTCTTTGTAAGGTCTTTCTCTCTGTGCTGTCATGGCTTCAAAGGATTGTCCACAGTAGGAAGATTTGTTCAGCATGAGAGTTTCCACTTGGGCCTTGTTGTTTGTGCTTCTGCTGGTCTCCAGCAGCCACTTGACACCAAATTCCTTCCCTTCATAACTTGCTTTATCAGACAGATGGCCTGCACTCATTCTGTGAACACTAGTAGCTCTGCAAGGCCAGTAAGAGTGTTTGGCTTTCAAAGTAGTCACTTACTGGACCTTCATATTCTTGG
>NW_007258939.1:0-1918 GCF_000164805.1 Carlito syrichta | reverse complement strand
GCCCAGGCTGGAGTGCAGTGGCATACTCACAGCCATCCCAATGTTGACTTGCCAGGCTCAGGCTATCCTTCTTCTTCAGCCTTCCCAGTAGCCAGAACTACCGGCTATGCTACCACACCCCGCTCGTTTCTTGATTTATTGTAGAGACAGGTCTCTCCAAGTTGTGCAATTGGGTCTCGAACCCACAGGCTCAGGGATTCCACTCACCCCAGCCTCCCAAAGTACTGGGCTTACAGGCTGAGCCTGGCCTGGTTATACACTTTAAACAAGAACAAAATAAACATATATTAAATTATAAGACTAAAAAAATTAACTCACAAAATGTTAAATGCATCTTCTTCACGACTGTCAAAGGAGAGAAGACTCTGCTGGGACTTAGTTGCACACAAAAATCAGTGTATTTGTTAGGATGTCTTTGCTTACAAGGAAGAGAAATCTGATTCAAATGGGCTTGAACAATACTTATCACCTCACACTTCTGGAACTCCATGGGTAGGTTGGGCTCTAGGCGTAGGACAATCAGGAGCTAGGGCTCTTCTCCTGGGCCCTTCCCTTCTTGGTTTCCGATTGACCCTCACCTTGTTACAAGATGGTTGTCAATAGAAACTGTGCCAAACAAATAGACAATGCTTTTTCTTTTTCTTTTTGCTTTCTTTTTTTTTGAGTTGGAATGTCACTCTGTCGCCCAGACTGGAGTGCAGTGGCCGCTTCCACCCACTGCAGCCTCGACCCACTGGGCTGCGGCGATCCTTCTGCCTCAGCCTTCCAAGTAGCCAGAATTACAGGCGCGCACTACCAAGCCTGTCTGATTTTTTTATTTATTGTAGAGATGAGGTCTCGCCAAGTTGCCCAGGCGGGTCTCGAACCCGTGGGCTCAGGCAATCCACTCACCTCAGCCTCCCAAGGCACGGGATTACAGGCTGAGCCACCGAGCTCGGCTGATAATGCTTTTTCATTGGGAGGTGGGGATGAGAGATGCAGCAGAGTTCACTCTTCTGTGGAATAGGGCAAGGGGAACATTAAAGTGAGCGTAGAACCCAAGTGAACTCCAGGACAAAGGCTTGGGACAGACAGAGGATGGGAGAGGAGAGAAGGAAGGCTACATGGACAGAGTTAGAAAGAGGACTTTTCTTAATGTTACATTGGAAGAGTAGAAGCACTTCAGGGCATCAGTCATGCATGTGAGATATACTGACAGCAAGAGAAATGACATGGAAGATTTGAAAGAAGTTGGGAGTGTTATAAATTTACACTCCTTGGTGTTTTCGTGAAAGACTGTAAATTGAGATTTACAGTGATTTTCAGCGATTTTGGTTGCTGGAGTACAACAGATACTAAAGTTTGGTTTGCTCAACACTTCCATTTCCAGCTCTATTACAGAAAGTTTAACCACATAATTTATCATCCCGAGGCACTGGAGGCTAAAAGGAACCCTACGAATGATTTTGTGTGTTCCCAGTGTAAACCAGGACTACCGCAGGCATATCAAGACATGATTTATTCTAATAAATACAATTTTAGTCAAAAATGCTTCTATAGCAGCTGGAAAGTGAGATACTCAAACCCTCTAACTCCATTGCATCTAGGGTGGCCAAGTTTCATATTTCCGGTCCGTGAGATGGAAGCAGAAATCCCTGAGAAGGAGTTGCCTCCCTAAATAAATCAACACCAGAGAAGAGACAAGGCTTTTGCCCCATTCTCCCTGGATGGATCACAGACATGGTACCTGGAGATGCATCAGCCATGTCATGACCATTATAGTAAAAGCTAAATACCCAGGATGGTGAAGAGAAAGTTGGAAAGATCCTGGGATATTAATGATTTCATAAAACTGCCACACAGGCATGGTCAGGTTACCTCCAGACTGCTTGTGACATGAGAAAAATTAACCCTAACTTGGAATGTAGATAGTATTCTC
>NW_007258938.1:9069-16833 GCF_000164805.1 Carlito syrichta | reverse complement strand
TTAAAAAAGGTAGAATAAAAGAAAAATGAACAAAGTTCTCTAGCTCAGGGGATCTATCGAGACAGTAGGTTGAGAAATTCTGATAACAGAGTGATCAAAAGCATTTGTAATTGCCCTGAACCTGGAGAGCTGAGTATCAAAATAAACAAATGGCTTCTATATGAATAATGGATACCTAATCTCATAATTGGAGAGCTACTAATGAAAGCTACAATGTGATATCATTGACAAATAATACAAATATTGATAATACATTGTTCTGATAAAGCAGGGGTTGGGAGTAAGTCCTTTCATAAATTTCTGGTGGGAGTGCAATTAGTCCATTGAGGGCAATTTTGTAATAACTATAAAAATTACAAATAGCCGGGCTCGGTGGCTCGGCCTGTAATCCCGCACCCTTGGGAGGCTGAGGTGAGTGGATTGCCTGAGCCCGCGGGTTCGAGACCTGCCTGGGCAACTTGAGGAGACCTCATCTCTACAACAAATCAAAAACTAGCCGGGGGTGGTAGCGCGCGCCTGTAGTTCCAGCTACTGGGAAGGCTGAGGCAGAAGGATCGCCGGAGCCCAGCAGGTCGAGGCTGCGGTGACCGGGAGCGGCCACTGGGCGACAGAGTGAGACACCAACTCAAAATAAAAACTAAAACAAAACCAAAACAAACAAACAAACAAAAGAGATAAGTTCAGGAGGATGGATTCTGCATGGATGGAAGTTTTAGACTATATGAAGCAGAGTTTGTTTTAAGGAAAATGATTTTTTTTTTTTTTTTGAGTCAGAGTCTCACTCTGTGGCCCAGGCTAGAGTACAGTGGCACATTCACGGCCACCGCAGCCTTGACCTGCTGGGCTCGGGGGATCCTTCTGTCTCCACCTTCCAAGTAGCTGGAACTACAGGCACACGCCACCATGCCCAGCTAGTTTTTTGATTTATTGTAGAGATGAAGTCTCGCCAAGTTGCCCGGTCTGGTCTCGAACCCGTGGGCTCAGGCAATCCTCTCACCTTGGCTTCCCAAAGTGCTAGGATTATAGGCGTGAGCCATCACGCCCAAATTTTTTCTTTTCTTTTCCTTTTTTTAGAGACAGGATCTCACTCTGTCATCCAGGCTGGAGCGCAGTGGTAAGATCACAGTTTACCACAGCCTCAGCCTCCTGAGTGGTTGGGACTACAGGTGCACGCCACCAAGCCCGGCTAATATTTTAATTTTTTTTGTAGAGATGAGGTCTTGCCAAGTTACCCAGACTGGTTTCAAACTCCTGGGCTCAAGCAGTCCTCCCGCCTCAGCCTCCTAAAGTGCTAGGTATTACAGATGGGAGCCTGGCCAGGAAAATAATTTCTTTTTTTTTTTTTGAGTTGGAGTCTCACTCTGTTGCCCAGACTGGAGTGCAGTGGCCGGGAGCGGGTGGCCTCAACCTGCTGGGCTCCAGCGATCCTTCTGCCTCAGCCTTCCAAGTAACTGGAACTACAGGTGCGCGCTACCAAGCCCGGCTAATTTTTGACTTATTGTAGAGATGAGGTCTCGCCAAGTTGCCCAGACCGGTCTCGAACCCGCGGACTCAGGCAATCCTCTCACCTCAGCCTCCCAAAGTGCGGGATTACAGCCTGAGCCACGGAGCCCGGCTAGAAAATAATTTCTATGAGGTCAGGTTTGCAACTCAACGGAAGCAAAAAAACCAATAATGCTGGGCTGTACAGGTTAGCAAAGCTAGGATAGCCCTCTGAAAAAATATATTTGGACTATAGTGGGGTAAACTGAGTCCAGCCGGGCAGAAGGGCTTGTCTGTGTTCACACGGTGATGACAGAGGAAGCTCTTTTCTGTCGACAGAGGCTGGAGTGAAGGCGGAGGGGAGAAAGAGTGTGGGAGTGAACAGCGGGGATATTCCTCTGGGTGCACGCATTCCTGGCTACTAGAACCGGAATAAAAATGAGTCATCAGCGAGATTGTTGAGAGGCAGAGCCTTGAAATGTCACTGGGAAGAAGATGTTCTGAGAGGAAGTGGAGGAGAAAGGGGGGTGCAGCGATGTCCTCACCTACAAGGGGGATGGCATTTGTGTCCATGTACGCGGGTCACAGTGTGCCTTTGCTGTGACAATATACAAAAACACCAGGGAGGTCGGGCACGGTGGCTCATGCCTGGCATCCCAGAACGTCAGGAGGCCGATGTGGGAAGATTTCTTGAGCCCAGGAGTTTGAGACAAGCATGGGCAATATAGTGAGACCCCCATCTCTACAAAAAATTAAAAAATTAGGCGTGGTGGCGTGTGCCTGTTGTCCCAGTTTCTCAGGAGGCTGAGGCACAGTGAGACCCCGACTCAAAAAAAAAAATGCCAGGGTGACTGTGGCATGGGTAATGACTTCTTTTCTTTTTTCCTTCTTTCTTTCTTTTTCTTTTTTTTTTTTTTTGAGTTGAAATCTTGCTCTGTCACCCAGACTGGAGTGCAGTGGCCGCTCCCGGCCATCGCAGCCTCGCCTGCTGGGCTCCGGCAATCCTTCCGCCTCAGCCTTCCAAGTAGCCAAAACTACAGGTGCACGCTACCACGCCTGGCTAATTTTTGATTTATTGTAGAGATGAGGTCTCGCCAAGTTGCCTGTTGGTCTCGAACCTGTGGGCTCAGGCAATCCACTCGCCTCAGCCTCCCAAAGTGCTGGGATGACAGGCTGAGCCACTCCGGGCTTCCGCCTGGAATGTCTTTTTCTATGGATGGGACAGGAGAGCAGAGATGGTTTTTGGATGATTCAGGTGCGTAACACTTATTATGCACTTTATTGTGAAATACAATGAAATATATAATAATATATATTTATATATAACAAATATGTAATGAAATATAAAGCAAATAAATAATATGCAATGCAAATAGAATTTAAATGTTTATTTACATAAAATAAATATATATATAAAATGAAATAATTACATACCATTATACAATATAAATAATTATACATCCTACTATATATAATTATACAATAATTATGCCACCAGACGCAGCTGTACAGTTGAAGTATATCACCTCACCTGCCACTCACTGATGTTTTGTTTTGTTTTTTGAGTTGGAGTCTCACTCCGTTGCCCAGGCTGGAGTGCAGTGGCACACTCACGGCTATCCCAGCATCAACCTCTTGGGCTTCGGTGATCCTTCCACCTCAGCCTTTCAGGTAGCCGGAACTATAGACATATGTTCCCGCACCCAGTTAATTTTTTTATCTATTGTAGTGACAAGGTCTTGCCAGGTTGCTCAGGCTGATCTCGAACCTGCAGTCTCAGGCAACTCGCCTTGGCCTCCCAAAGTCCTGGGATGACAGGCTGAGTCACTGAGCCCGGCCTGCTGATGGTTTTGATATGAGTCAGCAAGCAGTTGATTTATGATGGTCTCTGTGCCGTCAAAGCTCACTACTCATGTTAATCTATATTCACAGCCAATCCGCATCACTCACATCACTGCCTGAGCTCCACCTAAGATCATCAGGCATTAGACCCTCCTAAGGAGCGTGGAACCTAGATGCCTCGCATGTGCAGTTCACAGTAGGGTTTGCGCACCTATGAGAATCTAATGCCGCCGCTGATCTGATGGGAAGTGGAGCTCAGACGGTAATACAAGCGGTGCAGAGTGGCTATAAATACTGATGAAGCTTTGCAGGCTTGCCTGCCGCTCACCTCCTGCTGTGTGACCCAGTTCCTAACAGGCCATGGGGCAGTCCCCTGGCTGGAGACTCCTGGGCTATCACATCAGATGATGCAAAATCTCTGCTTGTGCCGGGAGTGGAAACGTGAGATCTCAGAAACCAGAGATGTATCCGTCAGGGAAAGCTAAGGTCAGCCTGCAGTAACAAACATCTCCCAAATCTCAGAGGTTCACAACCCCAGGACGGATTTCTTGCTCTTACAACCCCCTCTGTTGGGATTTGGTTGAGGACTCTGTATGTTCCTCCAGTGTCCAGGTGGATGGAGCTACCAGTATCTCACAAATTATCAGTCACGGTAGCCGAGAGAGAAAGACAACGTGACAGCTGGTGCCCTCGTTATGAACTTTTTCACCTGGAATGGACACGCGTCACTTCAGCTCATATCGAATTGGTCAGAGTCGATCTCATAGCACCCATCTGACTTCACAGAGGGCAGGGAAATTTATTTCTCCCTGGGAGAAGAACTGGAAGTCTCTGGTGGATAGCACAACAGCTCATTTAGGGTAAGGTTGAGGGAGGGAGCATTTTCTAGAAATGAGACACTCACATCAGTTAAATAAACAAACACTGGAATACTAGCCAAGGCAAACACATGGAAATTGGTGCTATACTCTCTCCTCTCCTTGCTTTCTCTCTCTCATCTGAATTCATCATGGCTCACCACAACCTCAACCTTCTGGACTCAGGTGATCCTTCCGCCTCAGCCTCCCTAGTCGCTGGGACTACAGGCACAGCCATCATGCCTGGCTAATTTTTTTTTTTTTTTTGTAGTTGGAGTCTCACTCCATCGCCCAGGCTGGAGTGCAGTAGCATGCTCACGACCACCCCAGCATTGACCTGCTGGACTCCAGTGATCCTTCCACCTCAGCCTCCCAAGTAACCAGAACTACAGGCGTGTGCTACGACGCCCAGCCAATTTTAAAATTTATTTATTGCAGATACGAGGTCTTGCCAAGTTGCCCGGACTGGTCTCGAACCCCGGGGCTCAGGCAATCCACTCACCTCGGTCTCCCAAAGTGCTGGGATTACAGGCTGAGCCACTGAACCTGGCCTCTTTTTTTTTTGGTAGAGACAAGGTATCACTATGTTGTCGAAACTGGTCTCAAACTCCTAGCCTCAAGCAATTCTCCTACCTCAGCCTCCCACTGTGCTGGAATTACAGGTGTGAGATTATAGGCTTGAGCCTTGCAGCCTGGCCTATTATCTCTCTCTCTCTCTCTCTCTCTCTCTCTCTCTCTCTCTCTCTCTCTCTCTCTGAGACAGGATCTTACTCCCATCCAAGTTGGAGTACAGTGGTGGGATCATAGCTCACTGCAACCTCGACTTCCTGGGCTCAATGATCCTCCTGCCTCAGCCTCCCAACTAGCACCAACAGGTGCATACCACCATGCTTGACTATTTTTTTTTTCTAGAGACAGGGTTCTCATTACGATACCCAGGCTGGTCTCAAACTCCTGGGCTTAAGCAATCCTCCTACCTTGGCCTCCCAAGGTGCTGAGATTACAGGCATGACACCACACCTGGCTCAGAAATTAGAACTATTCTAAGCACTTCGCATTTATTAACTAATTTAATCCTCGTGACCGCTCCATCCAACAGATGAGGAAACTGAACACAGAGAGGTTAAATATTTTTTCCGAGGATCCACAGTTCTGAAGAAGCAGAGGAGGGATTTGAACCGAGGTACTGTGGCTCTAAAGCTGGTGCATTTAAACGCTGCACTAGAATGCCTCAGGCCCAGAGAAGCTTCTGGAAAAAAGGGGGTGGGGCCAAGAACTCCAGTGGCTCCAGGACCATTTGGAGACCTTACGGACTCTCAAAGCGAATGCCACTCTACTGACAGGAGAAGCCCACCTGAGAGCATTAGGACAAGCTGCCGGAATGCTGGGAAATGTGGTCACTGGGAAGCTGAGAAAAGATGTGTGTGTTTATTCAAGAGGTGGGAGACATCGTCGTAGAGGCCAGGAGCCTGGAGAGCTTTGAACGTGGGCCTGTGTGCCTTGTGGTTAGACGCAGGGGCTTTGGAGCATGCTGCCGTGGCCTGCCTGCCTCTGGCTGTGACCTTGGGTGAGAAACTTGCCCTTTCTGTGCCTCAGTTTAATCACTGCAAAGTGGAGATGATAATATATTTTGTGAATACTTTTTTTTTGTTTCTGAGTTGGAGTCTCACTCTATCACCCAGACTGGAGGACAGTGGCCGCTCCCGGTCACCGCAGCCTTGACCTGCTGGGCTCCAGCGATCCTTCCGCCTCAGCCCTTTAAGTAGCTGGAACTACAGGCATGCACCAAAAAAAATGCTCGGTTAATTTTTTATTTATTTATTGTAGAGACGAGGTCTTGCCAAGTTGCCCTGGTGGGTGTCAAACCCACGGGCTCAGGCCATCCACTTGTCTTGGCCTCCCAAAGTGCTGGGATTACAGCCTGAGTCACCGAGCCCGGCCATATTTTGTGGATTCTAAGCCACTTATTTTTTAAAAATATAATCAATAGTATGTCAAGCCTTAACGAGGTCTATTCTCTCTCTCTCTCTCTCTCTCTCTCTCTCTCTCTCTCTCTCTCTTTTGAGTTGGGCTCTCACTCTGTCACCCAGGCTGGAGTGCAGTGGCACAATCACGGCTCACCATAGCCTCCACCTCCTGGGCTCAGGCGATCCTTCTGTCTCAGTCTCCCCAGTAAATGGGACTACAGGCACATGCCACCACGCCTGGCTAATTTTTTTATTTTGTGTAGAGACGGGATCTCGCTATGTTGCTCAGGCTGGTCTTGAACCCCTGGGCTCAGGCAATCCTCTTGCCTCTGCCTCCCAAAGTGCTGGGATTACAGGCTTGAGCTACCGCCCCCAGCTGGTTCTCTTTTTCAGTAGCAAGAGGGGGCTATCATTTAAGGTGCTTCTTCATCTCAAGACCACAGGTAGAACATATGACCCAGTCTGGCCAATCAGAAGCCTTCATCCTCTGGCTGGCAGTGATTGGTTCAGGCACAGGCAGGTAATCTGAGCTGAGCCAATCAGACATTTCCCTGGGACTTTCTCACTAGATCTCATGAAAAAGATTCTTAGGCCGGGTTTGGTGGGCTCAAGCCTGTAATCCCAGTACTTTGGGAGGCCAAGGTGAGAGAATTGCCCGAGTCCAGGGGTTTGAGACCAGCCTGGGCAACTTGGTGAGACCCCGCCTCTACAATAAATAAGTAAATAGATAAATAAATAAATAAATAGCCGGGTGTGGTGGTGCATGCCTATAGTTCCAGCCACTCAGAAGACTGTGGAAGGATCGCCTGAACCCAGCAGGTTGAGGCTGCAGTGGCTGTGAATGCAAACTCCACCAAGGCAGTGGGGTTTTTTGTTTTGTTTGTTTGTTTAAGAGACAGGATCTTGCTATGTTGCCCAGATTGGTCTCATCCTCCTGGACTCAAGCAGTCCTCTCTCCTCAGCTTCCCGAGTAGCTGAGATTACAGGTGCATGCCATCAAGCCCAGTCCCAAGGCAGTGATTTTTATTTTATTTATTTTTTATTTATTTATTTATTAGTTGGAGTCTCACTCCATCGTTCAGGCTGGAGTGCAGTGGCACTCATGGCCACCCCAAGCGATCCTTCTGCCTCCGCCTTCCAAGTAGCTGGTAGTACAGGTGCATGCTATCAAGCCCGGCTAGTTTTTGAGGTCTTGCCAAGTTGTTCAGGCTGGTCTCGAACCCGCGGGCTCAGGCAATCCACTCACCTCGGTCTCCCAAAGTGCTAGGATGACAGACTGGGCCACCAAGCCTGGCCTATGTCCTGAAACTCTCACAGGCTGCTTTGAAACACTTTCTCTTCAGTTGTCCGTTCTGTATTGTATTAGTCAACAGCTGCTGTGTAACAAATTAGCTTAAAATGCAGCAACATCTAGTAATGAGCTTTGCTTTTTTTGTTGTTTTTTTTTAGTTGGAGTCTTACCAACTACACAAACTCCTCGGCACAAGTGGTCCTCCTGCCTCAGCCTTCCAAGTAGCTGGACTATACATGTGTACCACCAGACCTGGATAATTTTTTTTGTTTGTTTTGAGTTGGAGTCTCACTCTGTCACCCAGACGGGAGTGCAGTGGCCGCTC
>NW_007258938.1:7123-8865 GCF_000164805.1 Carlito syrichta | reverse complement strand
GTCTCGCCAAGTTGCCCAGGCGGGTCTCGAACCCGCAGGCTCAGGCAATTCACTCACCTCAGCCTCCCAAAGCGTGGGATTACAGGCTGAACCACTGAGCCTGGCTACACCTGAATAATTACAAAAAAAATTTTTTTATAGAGATGAGGTCTTCTTATGTTACCCAGGCTGCTCTCAAACTCCTGGTCTCAAGAGATCCTCCTGCCTCAGCTTCCTGGGTAGCTAGGACTACAGGTATGTGCCACCACACCCAACCCTCACTCAGCATTTTTACTGCAACATCGTGAAAGAGGCTGTGTCAGAAGGACCCTGCTAAGCTGCTTCTGGATTCCTGACCTACAGAAACTATGAGCAATTCAAAGTCCATTGCTTGGCTGGGTTTGGTGGCTCAGCCTGTCATCCCAGCACTTTGGGAGGCTGAGGCAAGTGGATTGCCTGAGCCCGCGGGTTCAAGACTAGCCTGGGCAACTTGGCGAGACCTCATCTCTACAATAAATAAAAAAATTAGGCCGGACTCGGTGGCTCAGCCTGTAATCCCAGCACTTTGGGAGGACAAGACGAGTAGATTGCCTGAACCTGTGGGTTCTAGACCAGCCCAGGCAACTTGGCAAGACCTCGTCTCTACAATAAAAAATTAAAAAAAAAATTAGGCGTGGTAGCGCACACCTGTAGTTCCGGCTCCTTGGAAGCCTGAAGTGGAAGAATTGCTGGAGCCTAGTGGGTCGACGCTGGAGTGTGCCACTGCACTCCAGCCTGAGCGACAGGATGAGACTCCAACTAAAAAAAAAAAAAACGATTGTAGGCCGGGCGCAGTGGCTCACACCTGCAATTCCAGGACTTTGGGAGGCAGAGGTGAGGATCGTCTGAGCCCAAGGGTTGGAGACCAGCCTGAGCAACTTGGCGAGACCTCATCTCTACAATAAATCAAAAATTAGCCAGGCATGGTGGCACACGCCTGTAGTTCCAGCACTTGGAAGACTGAGGTGGAAAGATTGCCTGAGCCCTGCAGGTGGAGGCTGTGGTGGCTGTGAGCAGGGGCCTGGTGACAGAGTGAGATTCCAACTGAAAAAAAAAAAGAAAAAACAAATTGTTGACTGTGGCTGTATTATCTGACAGCTCGACTGGAAGTGGAGGGACTGATTTCAAGATCACTCGTGGGGCTGTTAGCTGGAGGATGGCTTCTAGAAATATTTCATTTTTTTTCCTCTTCATCTTATTTTATTTTGAAACTGTTTCAGATTTATGAAATATTATAACAAGAGTGCACAGAAGGCCCATCCATGCTTCAACCAGCTTCCTTCCTCTAAGCATCTTTCCTCACCATGGGAAATTAACATTGATACAACACAATGAACTTATCTTAAGTCTTGATTCAAATTTCACAAGTTGCCCCACTGATGTGCTGGTATAATGCTACTTTACTGAGTTATAGATTTATTCAAATGTTACCAAATTTTATCTTAATGGGATTCATATTATTAAATGATCAATATTTTATTATTAAAACTTAATTGGACTCTAGCCAAGGATTTTAAATCACATTTTTTTTTTTTGAGTCAGAGTCTCACTCTGTCGCCCAGACTGGAGTGCAGTGGCCGCTCCTGGCCACCGCAGCCTCGACCTGCTAGGCTCTGGCGATCCTTCCGCCTCAGCCTTCAGAGTAGCTGGAATTACAGGCATGTGCTACCACGCCCGGCTGATTTTTTTATTTATTGTAGGGATGAGGTCTCGCTGCCCAGGCG
>NW_007258938.1:5155-6661 GCF_000164805.1 Carlito syrichta | reverse complement strand
CTCCCGGCCACCGCAGCCTCGACCTGCTGGGCTCCGGTGATGCTTCCGCCTCAGCCTTCCAAGTGCTGGAACTACAGACACACGCCACCATGCTCAGCCTAATTTTTTATTTATTGTAGAGATGAGATCTCACCAATTTGCCCAGGCTGGTCTTGAACTCATGGGCTCAGGCAACCCTCTTGCCTCTGCCTCCCAAAATGCTGGGACAACAGGCGTGAACCATGGCGCCCGGCTTAGTGATCACATTTTTTTAGGTTTTTCTGGGTTGGGCCAGTGTCTCCATCTTTCTTTGTCTTTCATGACATCGAAGTTTTTTTTTTGTTGTTGTTGTTGTTTTGAGTTGGAGTCTCACTCTGTCACCCAGACTGGAGTGCAGCGGCCACTCCCAGCCACCGCAGCCTCGACCTGCTGGGCTCCCGCGATCCTTCCGCCTCAGCCTTCTGAGTAGCCGGAACTACAGGTGCGCGCTACCACGCCCGGCTCATGTTGATTTATTGTAGAGATGAGGTCTCGCCAAGTTGCCCAGGCGGGTCTCGAACCCACGGGCTCAGGCAATCCACTCACCTCAGCCTCCCAAAGGTGCGGGATGACAGGCTGAGCCACCGGACCTCGAAGTTTTTGAAGAGTACCGGTCAGACATTTTGTAGAATGTTTCTCATTTTTGGTATTCCTGACCAGGCGTGGTGGCTCACAGAAGTAATCTCAGCACTTTGGGAGACTGAGGCAGGTGGATCATTTGAGCCCAGGAGTTCGAGACCAGCCTGGGCAGCACAGTGAGACGGAGTTGCCTGGGCTGGTCTCGAACCCGTGGCCTCTGGCAATCCACTCGCCTCGGCCTCCCAAAGTGCTGGAATGACAGGTTGAGCCACCGAGCCAGGCCTCCCTTTGCTTTTTTAAAATTAGATGGAATATTACGCAGTCATAAAGGAGAACAAAATCATGAACTTCGCAGCCACCTGGATGGAATTGGAGTCTATAATACTGAGTGATTTTTCACAGAAACAAAGAACTGAGTATCACACGTTCTCACTCATAAGTGGACCTTCAACAACTATCGTAATACTATAAGAAAAGGATTGACAGTAGTGGGAAACTGTGGGGGCTTGGGGTGACAGGGAGATGGGATTGGCAGTAGTGGAAATCTGCCTGGGGAAGGGAGGGCACACCTCATTAACAAGGGTACCTGCACAGTGAATATTTGTAGACCTAACCCTGAAATGTACCCCACAATTTTAAAATAAAAAAATTTTTAAAGTTAAAAAAATTAAAAATTAGAGACAGGTCTTGCCCTGTCGCCCAGGCTGGAGTGCAGTGGCGTGATCTTAGCTCACCGCAGCCTCCAACTTCCTGGGCTCAAGCGATCCTCCTGCCTCAGCCTCCTGAGCAGCTGGGACTACAGGCACATGTCACCATGCCTGGGTAGCTTTTAAAATTTTTTTTGTAGAGATGAAGTCTCAGCCGGGCTCGGTGGCTCAGCCTGTAATCCCACGCTTTGGGAGGCTGAGG
>NW_007258938.1:2094-5135 GCF_000164805.1 Carlito syrichta | reverse complement strand
TCCAGTCTGGGTGACAGAGTGAGACTCCAACTCAAAACAAACAAACAAACAAACAAACAACAAAAAAAAAAACAAGACGAAGTCTCACTATGTTGTCCAGGCTGGTCGTGAACTCCTGGCCTCAAGCGATCCTTCCTCCTCAGCCTCCCCAAGTGCTGGGATTTCAGGCACAAGTCACCATGCCTGGCCCGTTCTTTTTCTTTGCAATTAATGTATTTTCGGGGAGACCCATTAAGACTCTACACATAGCCTCCTTGACTCTCTTCAAACTTCTACCCACTGATTGTCGCATCTGTGCGGGGTGGGGTCTTGTCTGTGAACGTGATCACTGTGGTGTTCCTGTTTCTCATCCCACCTTCGCCTGCTGACTTTGGCCTAGGGATAGACTTTGAAGGTCAAACCAACAGAAAGGATTCCCGCATCTCAAACTTAGTCACTGTTGGGTCCCAGCCATGTCGCCTCAGTTCACTCTAGACATCCCCTGGCCGCATCTCCCTAGTTGACGGTGGTCTCTGGTCAGGGCATCTGCTTGGCCAGCATGGGGGGGGGTAGATAATGCCCCTGGAGTGACCCTCACCCAGAAGACACAGAAATGGGTGGATGAAGCCAGGCTCGGTGGCTCAGCCTGTCATCCCGCGCCTTGGGAGGCTGAGGTGGGTGGATTGTCTGAGCCTGCGGGTTCGAGACCCGCCTGGGCAACTTGGCGAGACCTCATCTCTACAACAAATCAAAAACTGGCCAGGCGTGGTAGCACGCGCCTGTAATTCCGGCTACTCGGAAGGCTGAGGCGGAAGGATCGCCGGAACCCAGCAGGTCGAGGCCGTGGTGGCCGGGAGCGGCCACTGCACTCCAGTCTGGGCGACAGAGTGAGACTCCAACTCAAAAAAAAAAAAAAAAGAAATGGGGGGATGAACATCCCAGAGGTTGTGGCCTCCCCGAGGTCCCAGCAGCCATGGGACCTGGTTGGCCATGGTGGCTCTTCCCTACCCCGTGTCTTTCTGTTTCTGTCTCTGTCTCCCAGTTTCTCTTTCTGTCTCTCTCCATCTCTTGCTGTCTCTGTGGCTCTCATCTCTCTGTGACTCTCTCTCCTTTTGTCACGCACTGTCTCTCTCTCTGCCTCTCATCTCTTTTATTTCTCTGTCTCTATCTCCCTCTGCATCTCTCCATCTCTCCTTTTGTCCCTCTGTCTCTTTGTCTCTGTGTATCTGTCTCTGTCTCTCTCTCGTCTCTTTCTTTCTGTCCCCCTCTGTGTCTCTCCATCTCTCTCCTTTAGTCTCTCTCTGTCTCCTTCTGCGTCTCTGTCTCTCCCCTTTTGTCTCTCTCTGTCTTTCTCTCTCTTTGTCTCGCTCTGAGTCTATTTCTCCCACGCTGCACTCCCCATCTCTCCCCGTTGGTGGTGATGAGTCTGTCTGTCCCCTTCTGGTCCTGTCCCATCTTTTTCCCGGCTTCTCTCTCCCTGCCACGAGCACCCTTCCTGTCTCGTTTCTCTCTCTCTCCCCCTGGCCTGACCGTTGTGTCTCTCTGTCTCTGTAGCCCCTGGCTGTCTCTGTCACTCCACCTCCTCGGTGTCTGCCCATCCTCTTTAAGCGCCCAGGAGAGGGACACACAGCCCAGGGGATCCCCTCCCCATTACCAGGGTGCTGGGCTGCAGCTCATTACCCTAATGGCTGGCAGAGGCTGGCAGCCTCCCGGAAATGGGCCTCTTAAGTCCATCGGGCTGATGGTCGCTGGGCCACTTCTCGTCTGCCTTCCTCAGTCAGCTGGGAGGAGAGCGAGGTGGGGGACGGTGATGGTGACGGGGACGAGGCTCCATTAGCAGAACTGCTTGGCCTGGGGGTGTCCTGGGAAGACGCACTGAGCAGGTGGAGGCCGGACTCCAGGGTCTCTTGTATATAAACATGGACCTGACACCCAGGGCCACCTGGGCCACACACATTGGGCGCCACAGACACCCGTGCTGCTCAGGACACCCCTGAGCTCCCCCCGACCCCCGAGACCCTGTCCTCCAGGGTCCCCAAGTGTGTGCCCGGCGTCACCAGCATGCAGGGCGAGGACAGAGTCACCCCAGGGAGCAGCAGTCATCATGCAAAGCACCGACAGACAAACACGCCAAGTCACAAGCTCGGCCCTGTGCTTCTGGACCACCATGTGTCCACGCACACAGCCACTGACGCAGGGTCACGTGTCCAAGCACACACCCACGTAGGCACAAAGCACTTGTCTGTAGTCACAGCCGTGTGGATCGTAACACACATGCCCACGCACGATCAGGCCAGAGCAGTCATAGCTCTGGAACATTCCCGCAAACAGGGCTTCACACACAGCACAGGGACACAGAAGTCGGAAGGACATCCGTCCACAAGGCAAATGAGCTGTGGCATGCACATTCACACTCACAAGTACGGGCATGGTCACACTCGTTCACACGGGGACAGGTACAACGTATCACAGGAACACCGCTAGACACACAGGACACTTAGAAACGAACACCAGCAGCCACCAACACGCAGCCACGGCCAGCCCACCAGAGCCCACCCCAGCCTCTGCTTACCAGGCAGGAAATGGGGTCCCAGCATGGCCAAATGGGCCATTTTTTTCCCACAGGAGGTTGAGGCTGTGGTGAGCCTTGAGTGTGTCACTGCACTCCAGCCTGGGTGACAGAGCAAGACTCCAACTCAAAGAAAAAATAATAGTATATAATATACTATATATAGAAACTATGGTTAATATATTATATATCAGCCGGGTTCGATGGCTCAGCCTGTCATCCCAGCACTTTGGGAGAACAAGGTGAGTGGATTGCCTGAGCCTACGGGTTCGAGACCTTGTCTCTACAGTTTTTTGTTTTTGTTTTTTTGAGTTGGAGTCTCACTCTGTCACCCAGACTGGACTGCAGTGACCACTCCTGGCCACTGCAGCCTCGATCTGCTGGATTCCAGAGATCCTTCTGCCTCAGTCTTCCAAGTAGCTGGAACTACAGACATGTGCTATCACGCCTGGCTAATTTTTTATTTATTGTAGAGATGAGGTCTCGCCAAGTT
>NW_007258938.1:1309-1680 GCF_000164805.1 Carlito syrichta | reverse complement strand
GGTGAGGCTGCGGTGGCCGGGAGTGGTCACTGCACTCCAGTCTGGGTGACCAAGTGAGACATTGACTAAAAATAAAAAATAAAAAATAAAAAATTAAAAATTAAAAAAAATATATATATATAATATCAAATACTACATATAATATATACTATATGGACAGGGTGCAGTGGCTCATGCCTGTAATCCCAACACTTTTGGGAGGCTGAGGCAGGAGGATCATCTGAGCCTGTAAATTTGAGGCCAGCCTGGGCAACATGGTAAAAACTTCTTTCTACAAAAATATATATATTGTTAGAGACAGTGTCTCCCTCTGTCACCCGAGCTAGAGGGCAGTGGTGTGAGGCACTGTAGCCTCCAACTCCTGGGCTCAA
>NW_007258938.1:0-562 GCF_000164805.1 Carlito syrichta | reverse complement strand
CAATAAATAAAAAAATTAGCTGGGTATGGTGGCACACACCTGTGGTTCCAATTTCTTGGGAGGCTGAGGCAGGAAGATTGCCTGAGCCCAGGTGGTCAAGGCTGCAGTTGCCGTGAGCATGCCTCTGCACGCCAGCCTGGGTGACAGTGAGACTCTGACTGAAAAACAAAAAACAAACAAGCAAACCTTCCCCGCCCCTCGGAAAAAAACTTTAAAACTGTTAAATGACACAGAACTGCCCTCCGCTCCATGGCCATCACCTCTGAACTGTCGGCTTTAACTCTTCGGTGCTGGGTCCCAGACACAGAGTGGTTGATCTTACATAATCTGGACAACAGGTATGCATCATTGTTCCATTTTGCAGATGAGGAAACTAAGGTTCAGAGGGGTGAAGTAAGTTGCCTAAGAGCACCCAGTTAGTTACAAACGGGGTGGAGCTCAGAGCCCAGATGTACCTGACTATAAGTTCCAAGTTGAATCTACATTTTCTTTTCTTTTTTTTTTTTTTGAGTTGGAATCTCACGCTGTCGCCCAGACTGGAGTGCAATGGCCGCTCCCGGCC
>NW_007258937.1:4742-5735 GCF_000164805.1 Carlito syrichta | reverse complement strand
AATTTTACTTGAAGGAGGCAATATTTTTTTTAAATTGTAATGTACTCAAAATTCATGAAAAATGAAAAGACAGATTACTTTGCATTTCAATGATATTTGCAATAATTTGAAAGCTACAGTTGTGCTTTGTGTTAATCTATTATTAATAAGATTTTGTCCCTCACTATTTGTTATTAATATAGTACTTGATTTTTCTAGAAATCTAATTTAATCTTGATTTATCGTAGTGTTCAGTTATACATAAAATAATATATATAGAAAATATATAGAAAATAATGTATTTATATATATTTCTATATATAGAAAATAATGTATTTATAATAGGCATTACGTCTAGGTTGTCACTTGCACATATTTTATTTATTTTAGTAAATATGTGTCTATATTATAAACATTTTACAATTTTTATCAAGTTAAATTGATTTTTTAATGAATTGTGAGAAAATAGTGTATAATTTTTAATATAATTCTAGTTCTAGCCAGAGTAAGACATTTTATTTACTCTGAATAAGTCAAACAAAGATTGATTAAAAGACAACCAAAATATCTGATTAAATGAAATTTCATCTGCAAGCATAATTTCTGAGGTGCACCTCATTTGAAACATTAGCCCATTATGTCTACTAAAGATTGCAGACATGGAATTTATAAAAGTCCTCACAGATATGATCTCCAAATTTTTCTTAATATCTTCATAATATTCACAATACTATGAATATAGTATTATTCACAATACTATGAATATAGTATTATTCACAATACTATGAATATAGTATTATTCACAATACTATGAATATAGTATTATTCACAATACTATGAATATAGTATTATTCACAATACTATGAATATAGTATTATTCACAATACTATGAATATAGTATTATTCGGTGGCTCCGCCTGTAATCCCGCACCTTGGGAGGCTGAGGTGAGTGAATTGCCTGAGCCCATGGGTTCGAGACCCGCCTGGGCAACTTGGTGAGACCTCATCTCTACA
>NW_007258937.1:3593-4722 GCF_000164805.1 Carlito syrichta | reverse complement strand
AATTAAATTGCATCACAAGTTTTTGAGAGGACAAGCATTCAAACCCATAGCAATTTTACTTGAAGGAGGCAATATTTTTTTAAATTTTAATGTACTCGAAATTCATGAAAAATGAAAAGACAGATTACTTTGCATTTCAATGATATTTGCAATAATTTGAAAGTTACAGTTGTTTTTTGTGTTAATCTATTATTAATAAGATTTTGTCCCCCATTATTTGTTATTAATATAGTACTTGATTTTTCTAGAAATCTAATTTAATCTTGATTTATCATAGTGTTCAGTTATACATAAAATAATATATATAGAAAATATATAGAAAATAATGTATTTATATATATTTCTATATATAGAAAATAATGTATTTATAATAGGCATTATGTCTAGGTTGTCACTTGCATATATTTTATTTATTTTAGTGAATATGTGTCTATATTATAAACATTTTACAATTTTTATCAAGTTAAACTGATTTTTTAATGAATTGTGAGAAAATAGTGTACAATTTTTAATGTAATTCTAGTTCTAGCCAGAGTAAAACATTTTATTTACTCTGAATAAGTCAAACAAAGATTGATTAAAAGACAACCAAAATATCTGATTAAATGAAATTTCATCTGCAAGCATAATTTCTGAGGTGCACCTCATTTGAAACATTAGCCCATTATGTCTACTAAAGATTGCAGACATAGAATTTATAAAAGTCCTCACAGATATGATCTCCAAATTTTTCTTAATATCTTCGTAATATTCACAATACTATGAATATAGTATTATCCACAATACTATGAATATAGTATTATCCACAATACTATGAATATAGTAATATTCAGTGGCTCAGCCTGTAATCCCGCACCTTGGGAGGCTGAGGTGAGTGAATTGCTTGAGCCCATGGGTTCAAGACCTGCCTGGGCAACTTGGTGAGACCTCATCTCTACAATAAATCAAAAAATTAGCCAGGTGTGGTAGTGCATGCTTGTAGTTCCAGCTACTTGGAAGACTGAGGCAGAAGGATCACCAGAGCCCAGCAGGTTGAGGCTGCCGTGGCCAGGTGTGGCCACTGCACTCCAGTCTGGGTGACAAAGTGAGACTCCAACTCAAAAAAAAAATTATTTCCTTTGACATATTG
>NW_007258937.1:1520-3032 GCF_000164805.1 Carlito syrichta | reverse complement strand
TTTACATTGACAAAGTCTCACTATATGGAAAACAAATCAGGTGAATTAAACACTATTTTTTAAGGACATGACTGATTTATGTCGGGAGCCAGCCCTAGAGGCCTTCCTGCTGACAAAGTCACCCTGGGTCACAAAGCGAACCTGGGCAGCTGAGACCCTTGCTTCTTCTACTTTTGTTATTAGAAAGTGCTCGGTTTAATGTTTGTCAGGAAACTCATTTGCCTTGCCAGGAAATTATCAATAGAGATTTTAAATATCAGGTATGGGTAGATAATTACTTGTAAGATTTTATTTCTTCTGATTGCTGACTAATTGGAGAAATTTGAGAAGCTACAGTTTGTATTTTTAGGAAGAGTGCCAATGCAAAAATTACATTTACTTAATTTCTTAATTTCTACATGTGGTGTTTTATACTTAAAAATTAACAATCTCATAAATATTAAAGCACCCTTGCCTTTACTTCCCTTTGTTAAGGAGGCTTGTAATTCTGGTTAGGGATTGTGACTAAGGTGACTTGAGCCCAAGAGGCCTTTTGTTTTACAAACATTAAAGCTCATTCTCCCTGGCAGGAAATAATTAACACAGATTGTAAACACCAAGTGTGAAATTAGGGAAAACTAGTCAGGCCAACTTGCGACTAAGAAACCTTGAAAATGTTGTTTTACCCCAGCTAGTTGCAAATTGCTGTGTGAAGGTCACAGGTGTGACTTGTTAATCTATGTGATAATTATAATGCTTAGAACTTGGTAGTGATTTATAATGTAATAGTTATAGGAATAAGTATGTTTTGTATGGACATTAAGAAATGATAATCATTAAAAAATGTTAGAAGTTTATAAAATTTATAGTTTAGGATGATAATGTTTTAAGATCAAAACAGGATGAACAAAGATACATTGCCTGTCAGGTCCATTCAGTTGTAACTGATTGCCATGGAAACAAAAAACATGTAGTCTATAAAAGGAGTTGGAAGGCCAGTGTCACGCATCACTACAATAAAAGGGATCATTTATAAAAAAAAAAAAAGGAGTTGGAAAAGACAATAAATCGGCATTTGTCCTGCTTGCAGCAGAGTCAGTGTCCAAGTTTTTTCTCCTGTGCTGATGCAATCCCTCTTTCAGGAAACCCTGACCCACTGGAGCTGGACTCCGGCAGATTTACATTCTGGAAAAAAAATCCTTATTTTGGAAAAGATGAGTGGCAAACAGATGGTGAGCTTTATGTTTAGTCTCACAAAAGCAGTGGAAGGGAGAAAAACAGAAAAAGGACAGTTATAGAAAGTGGAAGCAGTTTCCTGTGCTTGCCAGCCCTGAGGACTTGCACTATTCTTTGATAGTTTTGCCAAATTCTGAGCACTACCAGGATCACTGTGCCATTTTCTGTCTGCCAGAATCCTGACTGAAATATTTATCGCATCTTTATTAATGCCTTCTGGGTTGTCAGACTCTCCTGCTATTATGTATATATTATTTAGTTATTTATATTTATATATACATTATATTTATATTATAC
>NW_007258937.1:0-746 GCF_000164805.1 Carlito syrichta | reverse complement strand
GGTCCAGGCTCGAGCTTGCAAATAAAAACCCTCTTGAACTTTCATTGGAATTGGCTCTTGGTGGTCTCTCGGATTGAACTTTCGGCCACTACATTTGGGGGTTCTCCCGGGATCCCAGAGACCCCCGAGACCCCAATCCGGAGGGTTCTCAGGCCAGCATTCGGTAAGTCGCTCCCAGGTTAGCGCATCTGTGTCCTGTATCTCAGGTGGAGCTCCACACTTTGTTCTGAGGTTGGCATCAGGCTAGGTGGACATGATGGAAAGCCGCCGGCTGGGGCTCATGGGAGAAGTCCCACAACCCCATCCAGAAGACGAGGTCTTCATCTGTGGAGAAGGTCAGACTCATTGACAGTCTGTCTCTCCCCTATCGTACTTTCAGATTTGTTTTTGCGGCCGCTACTGTCTGTCTCTTGTCACTTTCCCTTTCGCCTTGTTGGTTGTGTTTGTTGTAACGACAGTACTGACGCATGAGATGGGGCAGGCACAGACAATGCTGTTAACTCTCATGACTGGTCACTTTTCAGAACTAAAGGAAAGGGCGCACCATTTGAGTGCTGAAATTCACAAAAAGAAATTCTGGGATTGTGTGCCACTGAGTGACCTGCCTTCAGTGTAGGCTGGCCACGAGAAGGGACCTTTCTAACAAGTGTTCCCTTGCAGGTCAAGAGGGTCATCTTCCAAAGAGGCTCCCAGGGACACCCAGACCAACTACCTTATATACTGATCTGGCAAGATATAGTGGAATC
>NW_007258936.1:177031-223113 GCF_000164805.1 Carlito syrichta | reverse complement strand
CGTTCCGAGCGCCGACCCGGCTGGACGCGGGCGGGGAGCCCCGTCCCCGCCTCTGCGAGGACCCCGGGCTGCCCGGTGTTGGGAACCTTCACCGAGACCGTGGGGGAGGCGGTGCTGCTTCGTGGGGTGGTCGCGAGGTCGAGGGGCACGCCCTCTGCAGCACCCAGAATGCGGGCGGCTCCCGGGAAGTGACACACATCGTGAGCTGCCACAAGGTTTTGATCACCACATTTTCTTGGTTTTCTGTGAGCCATAAACGTGCACCGTCTCAATATTACTCATTTGCTCATTCATTCATTCAGGTCGCCTATTGAGCATCCGTTGTATGCCAGGTGCCATTTTGGCCCCTAGGGCACTCCATGATTAACGTGTCATTTCCTCATGCCTTAATTCGTCCTTGCATGTAATTGACCACGGAATTTAAACCATAGGAGGTTCACTCGCCCAAAGCCAAGATTTTGGTTTGGGATTCAGTTTAAATGTGTCCCTTCAAATCGACAGTCTGCCAGGTTTAGCCACTAGATGAAAAACATGCGTTAGAATGTTTGAGTGGGTTGGGATTATCGTTTCTTTCTTTTTTTTTTTTTGAAAGCAGGATTTATTGAGAGGACAGAAAAGGAACCTGAAGGGGTTGCCCAATATCGTCTCTTTATATGCACATATATGTGCATGTGTACATGCACGCACACGTATGATATTGAATTAACAAAGGAGAGTATGTGTGTCGACTTTAGTGCTACAATAGTTTGTTTAACATAAGGATCAAATGGGAACCAAGAATCCTGTAGCATTAGTGGAATTTCTGCTTTTATTTTTTTTTTTTTATTTTTTTGATGTAACGTAGGGATGAGATCTCACCAAGTGCCCAGGCTGGTCATGAACCCCTGGGCTCAGGCAATTTTTACGCCACGATCTCCCAGAGTGCTGGGATTACAAACTTGAGCACCTGGCCTACTTTTATTTTTTTTAAAGAGGAAACAAAAAAATGGTTGTGAATGACACTGGCTCAAGCTTTGCTCCAGTACTTTGCATGTGTCACATCCTTTGTTAGGTGGGTAGTATGATCCCTATTTTAAGGATAAGGAGCTGAGGGACATATCAGTTGAATAGCCTGCCTGCAGGATTGCGCTTGGGAACCACAGATTCAGGCCCAAGTAGTTTAACCCGATTATCTGATTTCTGAACCTTGGAATTAGAGTTTCATTCCTGTAGTCTCCTTAGTTTGGTGAATTATCTTATTTAGGCTCATTTGGAACAAGTGCTAATGACAAATTTAGAGAAGGCAGTTTTATATTGTGTGCGAGTATTGTTGAGTGTTAGGGTACAGGTAGGGTGAATGAATGGATGGATGTGGAGGGGCGTAGCACCCACGGCAGGAGCCTGTGTGCCAGAGGTGCGCACTGGCTACCAGAGATCCAAAGATGTGCAACACACACAGAGATGAAAGAAGAAAAGATATTATTTAAGAAAGAGGTCACTTCTCACAGACAGGAAGAGGGGCTGACACTCTAGATGAGTGTGGCTTCCTAGCGGCCCCCCCCCCGCCCCGCACGCTTAAATCCTTTCCTCTGAAGATGTTACAATCAGGTAGTTGTGACTGCAGTGATTTCCTTGTTGACCACCTGCGAATGTCTTGGAGACCCTAAGGGGGGTTCTGGTCACCATGCACTGAGTCAGGAATCTCACCACCCTCAGGAAGTTGTACAATGGGCCGATACTGGTCATGCTTGAGAAATTTGGGATTTTAAAAAGACAAATTACAGTAGGCTGGTATGGGTCATGCTTGAGAGGTCTGTGTTTCTGAAAAGACAGTCAGCAAAGCTAATATCCAGGACATAGCCTCTACTTTCTCATCACTGTGTTAGGGTTTAGGAATAAGATAAAAAATAGTTTCCCACTCTTGGTCTGTTCTTTCATTGAGGAAGAATTAATACCTGCAGTGTGTTACTACTTTATTAAAAAATTTTTTTTGTGTGTGTGTGTCTGTTTTTGTGTCACCGTGATATTATATGCCTTGAAGGGATGAGGAGGTTTCTGCTACTCTATGCTACACAGCAAGGACAGGCAAAGGCCATAGCGGAGGAAATATGTGAGCAAGCTCTGGCACGTGGATTCTCTGCAGATCTTCACTGTATTAGTGAGTCTGATAAGGTAACACCTATCACTCTCTGGATCTTACTGTGTTTTGCACTTTGAGGTATTTTTGGTTGGTAAGTGATGTTTGTTAAATTAGGACGCTAAATACCACCATAATCTTTTTTGTTGTTGCTTCCTTAATGTCTTTCCATTTTAATCCTGAGTATTTATGTCTGTTCTCTTTATTTCCAAGTTTCCCCATCCCCCTTTGCAAATCTCTTTTCTTGCTTTTTTAACTTTCTCATGGAAAGACAGTTTCACCCAATTAGCTGCTTTTCCTCCTTGACAGCTCTGGTGAGGTCTTCTTGGCCCTTGGTGGACTGATTTGCCTTAGAGATTAGAGCTTAGGTTAACATTTTGCCCAGGGCATAGTGGCAAAGAGTTGATTATATCTGTCCTATCTCCTGTTATTTTCCTGAAAATGAAGGACTGATCTAGATGGAAACCTGGGGTGCGTCCTATCTCTGCCTCTTTGGTAAGCCACATAGAGGGAAGGACATGTTAGACCCTTCTAACCTCTTGATGAGTATCAACAAAACAAATGCATGGTTTCATTGAGTGATGTACTAGGTGACTCTGTTAAACTGGGAGCACCTACTTACTGTGGCATGCATCTTGAATAATTTGTTAAGAAGAAAATTGAAAGGAGATACAAGATGGAAGAAACTAAGCTGATTGCCTTGCAGTTGTATGAAATCAAAAATGCATGTAGCATTTAGTCCCTGACTTGATATCTCTGTTTTTTAGTATGATCTGAAAACCGAAACAGCCCCTCTTGTCGTTGTTGTTTCTACCACGGGCACTGGAGACCCACCAGACACAGCCCGCAAGTTTGTTAAAGAAATACAGAACAAAACACTGCCGGTGGATTTCTTTGCTCACCTGCGATATGGATTATTGGGTAATGACTTATATTTTCTGGTCTTGCTATATTCTGTTATTATTGTTTTAACTCTAGCATCTGACTATATCTTTCAGAACCATGAAGTATAATTGTATGGATTGTTTCTTTTTTAATGTAAATATTGTGTATGTGTATATATAGTATATATGAAACAGGTAATTGTATATATACTGTGCTATTCATGTGAATCTTCCTTAGTCTTCACACCAACAACACCTCTGCAGAATCTCTTGAGTAGCATTCTTAATCAGGGTGCACTTTAGAGTCAGCCATGAAACATTTTCACAATAATAGTTGACTGGGCCTCATCCAAAACCTACTATAACAATTCTTAAAGGAACAACCCTCATGGTGTTTCCTTGTGTAAGCAACAAAATAAAACAGACAGTGTCAGTAGATTTTGATATTTTCTTTGTCTAAGGACCATTCTCCCAGCATGGTAGTTTCCTTCCCAGCTGCACATCAGGATTAGCTGGGGAGTTTTTATTAAATTCTGTTACTTGGACCTCCCTCCAGTGGTTCTGATGTAATTGTTCTGAGGTAGGGCCCTGGTATGTTTTTAAAGATCCTAGGTTATGCATCCCAGGCTAGGAACAACTGGCCCAGGACTCTATGAAGCATAATTAAAAAATGTTAAGAGAAAGAGTCAGAAGGACCAGCTCAGAAAAATATTACACTAGAGAGGGAATTGAGGATCTGTATTCCTGGCTGTGATCTATATTGTTTGTCTGTGAAGATTATTTTTTAGAGAGAGTATCTAGGATGGATTATGCTATAATAAATGATTAGAAATTTGAGATTCTAACACTGGCCATGATCTGTCATCTGTATGATATGTTCAGTAGAGTATTTTATGGTATTTACAATTTTTTTACACTCAAGTTTTTCCAGTTTCTTTATGTTCAAGAGTGAGCACATATTACTTTGAAAAATCACTGAAAATCCATTATAAAGAAAAGCCTGAAACCTATCAACTGTTCTAGTTAATGTTAGGCCATGTCTGAACCCACCAGTTTTCTTATCCTGTTGTAGGGAAAGAACATGGATATGATTAAACAACTGAGGAATTTAAATTTTTTAAATTTCAACTAAGTATGAAACTGTTAGTCCATTTTCTTGCCATGAAACATGTGAGCAGTTCTTAAGTTTCCCAACATGGAAACATTTATAGACACAGAGACATTTATGGCAAGTGGTTGTTTATTCTGCAAGTGTACCTCTGTCTGCATTGGAGATCAGGAGTTAGTAAACTCTATTAAGGGTCACATAGTAAATATTCTAGACTTTGCAGGCCATATGGTGTCTATCACAATTACTCAACTCTACTGTTAGAGCGTGAAAGCAGCCATAAATAGTATGTAAATGAATGAACTTGCCTGTGTTCCAGTAAAACTTTATTTACAAAGAAAGGCAGAAACTGCGGTTGGCATGTCCCTGCTCCATTTCAGAAAAGTGACCAGATATAGATATTATGGCATTTCAACCTATCTAACCCTAGTTTTAAGATTTCTGTAGTTTTACACAGATTCATGGAAACAAAATTGTGCAATATATTTCTTTGACCAGTGGCCAGTAAATATTTTGTTTCAGTATATCTGATACTTTTATATTGTAAGTTAGAAGAAAATTGCTTACATACAGTGTTAGTCAAGGAAAATTAGAAAATATAAAGCTATATATTATTTCTTGCTCCATCCAAAGAGCTTGGAATAGTATTTTAGATATTTTATCTATCTGTTCTTTATGTCTTTAAATTTAAACCATATTATGTGATAATTATCTTTTTGGGCTTCTTAGGTCTGGGTGATTCAGAATACACATACTTTTGCAATGGGGGAAAAATAATTGATAAACGACTTCAAGAGCTTGGAGCCCGACATTTCTATGATACTGGACATGCCGATGACTGTGTAGGGTAAGGGCAATGTGCTTCTCTGTTTTTTCCAATAAATTCTGTTTATAAATGATGAAAGTTAGTTTATAAATCGTTTTGGCTTTTGGTTTAGCACTGAAATTTTTGTCACATTTTAGTTTTGTTAGCCTTTTTAGCTTTGGGGACCCAAGAGTGTCAGCCACAGTTTGGTTTACCTGTTTTGTTGGTTTTGTGTTTGTCTCATCCTTCTTAGTATCTGCTATTGGAAAGAGTTAGAAAAGGTGCCCCAGTACAGTTAACTGTATTTTAAGGAGTGTAGGTGTTTGTTAAAGTCAGCATTTTCTGTAGGAACTCTGGTAGTGGGCATGTGTACTCCCTGCTGTGCGCACAGGGGAGCCATGGGATTGGGTTCCTCATGGCAGGGAGCCCCACAAGCCACCTGGCTCTGATGGAGAACAATGTACCTTCACTGCAGGCTGCACTGCTTGTGTGTCTTTTGCCATCTGAATGGCCATTAGCCACCATGACAATCAGAAATACGCTTTCTCCTTACATTATTATTATCTAGCCTTGTTTTTACAACTCTGTTTCACCCTGTGCACCACCTTTCAAATCATTCTGATGTGTTTATTCAAAGGTCTTACAGATATTATCTTATAACTTATTCTACCATTTAACCTTTGTGCTTTTTAGCCAGACAGTAGCATACACACTTTATTTTTTTCTGTTATATGCATATATTAATTTTCACCCACTGCTAATGTATAATTTCTGCTTATGAAAAGTGACATATTCAGCAGATGTCTTGCTTTTCTGCATATGATATTTCCACTTAACTCACCCCCATGTTTACTTCTTCCATTATTTTCTACAGCTGTAATGCTCTGGATTTTTTCCATATCCCTAGTGTACATATTTTTCCTGATGTGACAAAGGTCTGTCTGTGACATTTCCTTACACACTCACTTTCAGTTTTGTTCATTTATATTGACTTTTT
Organism: Carlito syrichta; assembly: GCF_000164805.1. NCBI lineage: Eukaryota > Metazoa > Chordata > Mammalia > Primates > Tarsiidae > Carlito > Carlito syrichta. The sequence goes on along the minus strand of NW_007258936.1, from coordinate 217,203 downwards.
CTTTCTTTTTTTTTTTTTTTGCCAGAACTTCATTGATGATAAATGCTTAGTCTTGTATGAGCTATGTTTATTAACATAACGCTTATGTTATTTTATGAGCCTGTCACTCATCCATCTTTTACTTTCTTTTCAAAGGCTTTCATTTCCTCTGCTCATCTATTATATCAAGTATTAAAATTTGTGAATGTATACTTAGATTTTCATCCTAACTACCTTGTTTGAATTTTTCCTTTTTCTAAAATTAAGATATTTTAAAGACATTGTTTAATGTACCACCACACTGAATGGGTTACAAATGCAGACTGGAGTCTAATACCAGGGTTCAAATCTTTGATCTGTGATTGTCTACAACCTTGGTCAGATACCTAAGAGTAGATTTTGCCTCTGTGAAATAGATAATAGTAGTTTATACTCTGTGTAAGTTTCTTAGGAGGATCAAATGAATGAACGCCTGCAATCCTCTTAGAACAGTGCCTGTCATATAGTAAATACTCAGTGGTTATTAGCCTTCTTCAGAGTTATACCTATTAATCACCTTGATATTTCTAAGCTATGAGGATATCCATAGCTGTTATTATTGAACCCATAATTTATAAACTTGCTTTTGCAAAAGCTTTTCAGGGCAGATGTAACGTATAACCAAATTTTGAACTCTGTACCTCACGAACACTTACTGAACACAATGAAATTACAACCTGAGTCCTAATGAGTCAAAGATCTGAAATGTGCTTCCTCTTAACAGCTATTGAGCTTTATGGATTAAAATTTAATTGATACCTCCTTTGAGTTGTGACTAAAAATGAGATATTTTCAATGCCTTGACATAGTCTTTCTTTTCCATTGACTCTACTTAAAATTTTCCATTCAGGGACCGTAGGGAGTTTGTTATATAGTTTGTTAGTAAGTAGACTACCACATTTAAAAAATGTTTGATGAATTCAACTTTCCTAAATGATGATTGCTTTTTTTCTCCTGTGATCGGCCTCTATGAAAATTTTACCAAAAAACCTTTTCAGATCTGATAGAAAGGTTGGAACTGTTAAGTTAGTCAAAAGATTTGGCGTTAGTCCAGAGTGATTTCTTGGTGATATTTTAATATATAGAAAACAAAAAAATCAGCAAACTGACCAGGTTAAAAAAAGATGGTGCATTTGAATGATATGTAATGTAATTTGCAGCATTAAGGCAGTCTTGGATTTTGATTAAGTTTCTGTTAGCATCATCAGAATTTTGCATGCTTGGAAATTAAGAGGAATTATATCCCTATTACTAAAATATCTTAATAATTCTCTTCATTTCTTTGACCTTTATACATGTTCATTTTTTTAACTATAGTGCTAATAAACACAAAATGTTCTGCTTTGTAAAATTTAATTATTTGTAAGTAGTTTTTGTATTCTGAATAGTCATCATAATGCCTATAACAAGTGCATAGAGCACTCTGCCACATGGGCAGACTTTGTCATTATCTTGTTATTCTGTGTTCAAATGGAGAACTTGGGTGTGTGTTTTGTTTCTCTTTTTATTACTGTCCAGTTTAGAACTTGTGGTTGAGCCGTGGATCGCCGGGCTCTGGGCTGCCCTCACGGAGCATTTTAGATCAAGCCAAGGAGAAGAGATGAGTGGAGTTCTCCCAGTGGCCTCCCCTGTCTCCTTGAGGACAGACCCTGTGAAACCAGAGTTATTATACATTCAATCACAAGTCGAGCTTCTGAGATTAGATGATTCAGGAAGAAAGTATTCTGAGGTTTTGGAGCAAAATGCAGTGAACAGCACTCAATCAAACGCTTTAATTGAAGACTTTGAGTCCTCACTCACCCGTTCAGTACCCCCGCTCTCACAAGCCTCTCTGAATATTCCTGCTTTACCCCTAGAATATTTACAGGTGCATCTGCAGAAGGCTTTTGGCCAGGTGAGGAGAATTACTTTATACTTTATGCCAAAGATGTTATTTAATTATGGATATTTGCTTTGGTTTTTATTATTGGTATTATTACATTAGAACTGAAGTTAACAGACTGTGACTCACCAGCCAAATGTGGTTCATCCCCTTTCTTTTGTAAGTAGAATTTCTTGGAACACAGCCATGCAGCTAGTGTCTGTGACTATTCTTGAACTACAATGGCAGATTTAGTGGTTACCACAAACTAAGGCATTTGACGCCTTCCAGAAAAAAATTTGCCCATTCATGTATTACAAAAGACTTGTATTATTACGTTATTCTGCCTTTGAAGAAGTAAATGGTTAAGAGCTAAGAGCGCAGTTTCTCCATTATTTTGGAGAACTAACTTCTTGGTTTCTCCCTTTTTTAGAAGAGTCATAAGTTGTGTGGATGGTGAATGGAGTACCAAGTAGAATAATAGCTAATTTCTCCCTACTGTAGGGAGAACTTAAAATAAGTTTCCAGGGCAGACAATCTTTTAACACAGGACCAAGCCCTCTTTCTTTGGAGTGGCTGTTTGGATTTCCACAGTGACTGTCCCACATAAACCACACCCTTACAGCAGCTATCACTGTTTTCAGTTTCTGGTTTTCTGTTTTTAATGAAGACAAACTGAGACATCTGAGAAATGATTTGAATGCAGCATCTTCCCAGTAATTAGTGCTATTTGCCAACACCTAATATGATAGCATTTCTTTTTAGCATCTAATTCTTAGTGTCTTTCTAAAGCCTTCAGATAAGTGATGCTTTGCAGGTGTTCCACATTCAGTATTTCTTTTTAGCATCTAATTCTTAGTGTCTTTCTAAAGCCTTCAGATAAGTATGTTATATATAAACAGCTATGAGTTATTGGTTTTTCACTTGTACTTCATTATTTTGTGAATTATTTAAGTGAGGTAATTACAATAAGTATATTTTAATCAGGTTTAGAAACAGACACAGCATATGTCTATCCTGGCCGGAGTGCAGAGCATACCAGAGAGTAATGCCATCTGCAAGCCACAGGATCAGTACCTGGAAGCAGAGATAGAGAGTACTGATTAATCTGACCAATTATTTAAATTAAGAGGAGGATCTGTTAAGAGAATTTTTTTTTATAGCAAGTGTCATTAAATAGACTTGAGTTGGTAGTTGGTATTGTAGCTAAAAGATTTAGCAATTCTGAATTATTTAAGGGAGACTTAATGTCTGTCAAAAAGGATATACTGAGGGAGTAAAGAATTGGAAAAAAGATTGTTGTGTAGGGCATCCTTTTGGAGCCATCACCTCAGAGCACAGAGGGGATGGAAGCGGGGTTGGACACGGTGGGAAGCTGAGCTGCAATGGAGTTGCGTCAAGGCCTCGGTCGGTCCTGCTGCGTCTTTCCCCCATCCAGAAATATTAGCTCTAATGCAAGAGGGTCTTCTGGACTGTGGAACAGCAGCAGGAACTCTTCCCAGAACCATTGTTTAGACCTGCTGTAGAGCCCTCTTTTAGCTCCACTCAGCTGGCAGCCTTTGGTGTAATCCGGTATTTGGATTGAAGCAGTTCTCCCTATGTGTGGAATGTGCTGTTCCTAGATTCTGAAGAGACCTAGCAGATCATCTGCTTCTGTCTAGGGAAAGTGAGGTTTAAGTTGCACTTGTGCGACCTTTACTTGTCCTGATATGCGCCAGGCTGTTTGAACCCTGAAACTTGTACTGACACTGTGGGCCCTTTAATCTGCATAGGGCCTGGGTCTTATCCAGGACTCCACCATTCTGGCCATCCCTCATGGCTTCTTCAGTCTAACAGCACAGTAACACTGATAGAGTGGGCCATGTGATGCTTTGCAGGTGTTCCACATTCAGACTGTCTTGTAAGAGCAGGCAGGACAGTTACAGCCCCGGAGCAAAACTGGATGTATGTATTATTCCACATGGAAGGTAACTGTATCTGGTCCTTGTCTATGATGGGTGGGAAAGCCCCTCTTTGGCTAAATCATTGACAACATTCCGGGTACCTCAGGCCATGCTGGTCTACTTTGTCTGCCAGAGAGCCATCTTGCCCAGAGGCAACAGTGGGACCTGTTCCTTGTTTCAGCTCCTGGCAGTTTGGTGTCATCCCCAAGATCTGTCTCATTTTTGTAGAGGCCAGATTGATGAATTAAATGGAGATATGAGAGAGACCATCTCCGTGTCCTTTAGTTTTTTAAAAAAATTATTAAATTCTACCATTCTTTCCAGAATGCTGTTTTGTTTTTCATTTTCTACCTTCGTGGTCACAGAGGAGGGTGGTGTCAAACTCAAAGGCTTCCTCTTGGCCTTCCCCACTATGAGAGATCTTAGCTCAAGGCCAAGAACTCAGTGTGGGGTTGTGCCAGCTACTGAGTGACCATTGGAGGTCCTGGGACCCAGTGGACCTACTGAGCCAAGGCCTCTGTCTTCACTCTCTCACTGGTGTGAGGTCTCATTGTCAGCCAAGTAGGTTATCCAGCCCCAGACTTCCATTGAGCATCTTTCCTAGGCTACCCTGGCACTGACGGACTGTCACAGGCTGGATTCCCAGAAATCAAACTGTGAGATGTTTTTTAGGGCATCTTCTTGATATCATCCCCTTGGGGCATGGAGACCTTAGGACTGGGCACAGTGAGAAACTGAACTGTGACACATCTCAGCAGAGCCTCAGCCAATCCCACAGTGCCCTCCATAGCTGGTGGCCCATTGGAGTTGTCCTGAGTTGGACAAAGGGGCTGGGCCTTTGTAGTCATTGATTAGTCATTGAATGGGGGCTGCCTCTGAGGTGTAGCCACGAGCGGGGTGTGACCTGAGGCTGCTGAGGTGATTGTCACAGGTGATAGCTAGTCTTTGATCCCACTTTGGCAGCCTTGCTGAGGACAGTCTTCCCAGGGGCGCATCTCAGGGCCCCCTGTGTTATGATTCCCAGGCACCCAGCCCTGACCCTCCTCCCGGCTTTCTCATATAGCCACTTTTTCACAGTTAATTGGCTAGTACTGTTAACACGTCTTCTGCCTTTAAACTTAAGAATGTCAGGTTAGAAGGGGGTAGGGACCAGTATAAAGAATTGTTTCTTTGCAGCTTTCCAATACTTGCACTGTCCAGTATGGGAGCTGCCAGCCACTGTAGCTACTTTGAATTAGTGAACATTAATTCAAATTGAGAATTCAGTTTCTTAGTTGCACTAGTCATATTCCAAGTGCTCAGCAGCCATGTGAACAGCATGGCCCAACACTAGGGGTTTCCCATGAACATCTGCACACACACCCCAACCTTAAGCATCTGCTTAAGGGTCTTCCTGAAATATTTCCACACACGCTTTCCCTTTACATAGTTTATTAGGAAGACAATTAGACCTTTGCACAAAAATGCAAATATTTGACATCTTCTGTGTGTAGTTCAGAAATTCTAATGTCTGATGGACAAGGAGTTTGAAATAGAGAGGAGCTTGTCTTCTGAAAAGTGAGCTCGCTATATCTACACCTATTTACCTTAGAAATGAATATTAAGTAGCTAGGAAGCTTTGTAAGACCCTATAGATCTTGTTTGCATAGTCACTAAGTAAAGGAATGGTGTAATGGAGAATTGCATTTAGTTATATTTTGTCACACTTGTTTCTCAAGAAGGAAAGCCAAGCATCTGTGACTTCAGCGGATCCAGTTTTTCAAGTTCCAATTTCAAAGGCAGTTCAGCTTACTATGAATGATGCCATAAAAACCACTCTGCTGGTAGAATTGGACATTTCAGTAAGTTACAAAATTTATTTCTCAGCACAGTTATATTGTGAAGATGTGCAGAGAGACTTGGGTGGTGCTTGGTTGTATGTGCTCAGCAGAATGAGAGGTCTCGACGGGACAACTGGCGGTTTTATTCCTGACCTGTCCTTTTTTCATCCACCGCACACCTATTTTCTTTCCTTTTCAGAGAAGGGATAAGGTGAGGAATGAGTGGAGGCGATTCAGTCTGAGAGGTTAGAGTTGCTGCCTTACTCAGTAAGCCACAAAAGAATAATGGAATCAGAACAGCATGGTCATAGAAGAGGAGGCTCGGGAAATGAAGCTGTGTACCTGAGGCCAGCCAGCTACTTAGAAATAGAGCCTAGACCAGGCAGACATCAAGGATTAATTTTTCGGCAATGGTTCTGATTCCTTTGACGATCAGGAAAATCCTGGAAAAAAATTATTAACTGTCTAGAAAAATGATTACATTGGGCCCTCAGTACCCTCAGGGCACTGGGATTCTAGAACCCCAAGAATACCATGGTCCTTGGATGCTTGAGCCCCTGAAATAAGATGGGGTAGTATTTGCATATAACCTACTCACATTCTCCCCATACTTTAAGCCAACTTTAGATTACTTATAGTATTGAATACAATGTAAATAGTTGCTATACTGTATTTTTAAGTTTATTTTTTGAAATATTTTTGATTTAGGGTTGATCAAGTATAGGAGCTGCTAGTCACTGTAGCAGAACTTGTGTCTAGCAGTTGCTGAGGACAACTGGGCACAGAAACACTTGCATGCAGTTTCATGTCCTCTCTGAGATGGACTTCCGTGAGTCTTATCCATAAGCTCCTCCCCAGCCTCACCCTCTATCAGACTCCACTGACCTTGGGTTAAGAAACCAATTGATACCTAGTGCTGGAGTACCTTTTCAGAGTCATTTAGCTTAATTGTTTCTTTTGTTTTTTTTGTTTTTTTTTTTTTGAGTTGGAGTCTCACTCTGTCGCCCAGACTGGAGTGCAGTGGCCGCTCCCGGCCACCGCAGCCTCGGCCTGCTGGGCTCCGGCGATCCTTCCACCTCAGCCTTCCGAGTAGCCGGAATTACAGGCATGCGCCACCACGCCCAGCTGATTTTTTTGATTTATTGTAGAGATGAGGTCTCACTACCCAGGCGGGTCTCGAACCCGCGGGCTTAATTGTTTCTTTTAATGAAGGTCCTGAGAGGGTGAGTGGGTTGTAGCTTCAGAAAAGTAAGGGCACACCAAGCCTGTCTGTGTAGATTGAATTGAACTTCCTAGTAGAAAAAAGTATAATAGGTATCAAAACTAGATGGCTTTGCTTCCATAAGTGTCAGTATTATGTACCTCAAATTATTTTGTATTCAGGTGTTCTACATGTGAATACAAGGGTTGACCAGTGCTGAGTCCAGTTCTGTTTCCCTCATGGGCGAGAAGTGTGAGGTTATGTCATGTGATGGTGAGAGGCCCCTTTCCAGAGCCCTTGTCTGTATCTGCATCCCTCTAGGGCCTGGAGGTGATGGGCCTACTGGAAAGTGGTTCTTTTCCCAGTCCGTGTTTGCTCACAACCAGTAATGAGTCAGATGGTGTAATGAAATGTTGCTCATTAAGGAAATAATAAACTATCCTTTCCTACCCCTATTCCTCCCTGAAGGAAAAGAGTAGTGTGAGGAAAAGGAAATTTAAAACCATTGCAGATGTAGCTTCTTTTGGTCATGTTTTTGTGTGTGTACATGCATGTATGTGTTTATTTGAAGGATTTTTACATGGATTATTAAAAACACTTCAGTATCTTTTACTCTGTAGAAAACAAGGTCTGATTTCCATTCTCTAAATACACATTGATAAAAGACAGATGCATAACGACCGCATTTTTTTGAAGTGACTGCTAATGAAAGTGTTCGTTTGATTAATTGGACTTATTTGTTAGTTTGCTTTTTGTTGTTAGAATTATTTTGTTTCTGAGTTCATGTATTTAAATGGTATTTAAGTGAAAGCTGTAATTTTGTTGCCTTACAATTTTAACTCGTGGAATTTTTTCTTCCATTTTGGTTATTCTCTAGGAAACAGATTTTTCCTATCAGCCTGGAGATGCCTTCAATGTGATCTGTCCTAACAGTGACTCTGAGGTACAGAACTTACTGCAAAGATTGCAGCTCACAGATAAAAGAGAGCACTGTGTCCTCTTGAAAATTAAGGAAGACACAAAGAAGAAAGGTACAGCCCTGATGCTGTGACTTATTGGCGTGTGTGAGCCAATGGACTGGAACTGACAGTGAGCGTGTACTCCCAGGGGTCCTGCTCAAAGTCCTGTGTGGTGGGGGCATAGATGCCTGGGGCTCAGCTACATGTCAGGGGCCAGGAACACAAGCATGGGCTTTGTGTTACTCATTTCTTAACATTCACGTTAATGACACTGAATAAGATGATAATGGATACTATGCTTACTGGACACTTGTGGACATGAGAAATGAGTATAACTGGCTACTTTTTGAGAAACAGTGGCCTAGAATCTTTTAAAAATAATTTTCCTATTATGTTTACTTCTCATAGCATATTACATATTTATTGTATAAAAATAATTGCTCTTTCTGTAATTAAAATAAGTTACTAATTTTAAAAAGCATATATATATATTAGTTATTTGCCTAAAATCTTGAACTTTAATTTAGTCCTAACATTCTATTTGAGAATAATGTATAATTCTGATGGACACTTTTTTATTTGTTTGGCCTACCTTGAATTTGTATTCTTTCATTTTTTTTTATAAGATGGACTTTTTTACTGTATTCGTTTTGGGAACGTTTTCTAGCTTAATAAACATTGGCACAGATCATATTGCACTTTGATATCACTGGAACATACAGTGCTATAGTAATTGTGTTCTGGGAAATGCAAAACATTTTGTTCTTTATTTTCTATGTCATGAACCTCTTTCCTGTCCTGCAAAGGTGCCGCCTTGCCCCAACATATACCTGAGGGCTGCTCTCTCCAGTTCATTCTTACCTGGTGTCTTGAAATACGAGCCGTTCCTAAAAAGGTATTTTTCTGTCTTTCTCTGGTAACCATTTTAAAATATGCTTCAATCTGTTTAGGATTTATTAAGTAGATCTGTTATCTGTCCTTTGAAGGCTTAAAAAATATGGTCTTCATAGCATGTTCTTAAAATTAGTTCCCAATGCTATATGCTATTATCTTTATAATTGTCATAGTCAGATATAGTTGTGTTGTGTTTTCACTGACATTGGGTTTCCTACTGAAATTAGATTTTTAAAATGAGAGTTTTTCTTAGTCTTATTTTTACTAGCCATTGACTTCAAATAGCACATTAAACAGTGATGAAAGTGACTGTATTTGACCTTGTTATCCAACTGCACGTTTCCTTAATTGGTGACAGAAAGCTTAGAACACTTTAAGATTCTCACCCTTACTACAACTACTACTTGCCACTTCTTAAAGTTGTTAAGATCTCCTTTGTGTAATAATGCCTAATTATTACTAAAACAGAATTCTTCAGAAAAAATTAAATGTTTATGGTAGGTAATGTTGATAGTTAGATGAATTTGAAGAGAGAACAGTCCACTAGAGGTCAGTATTATACCAGGAAGTATTTGTAAAAAAAAAAAATTCTTAAAACTGATTTCTTCAAACTGGTTTTCTGAATTGCATATTAATGGTACAGTTTTTCACATGTGCCTTGCTAAACTTGTATTGTCAGTGAGCATAGAGTACTGTATTTAGGCTACCCTCTCCCCAGTGTAGCTTTCATTCTGTTTTATTAATGTGTTTATTGCATTTCTAGTCTTTGGGAAACAAACTACTTTAGAGAAAGATTCAGATATAACTAGATATAACTCGGAAAATTTAAGAATTAATTCACTGTGATGAGAACTTCTTGAGTAAATTAAATAAATTCACAATTTTGGTGCAACTCTACAGTTTTTAAAATTTTTGCAAAGTGTATGTAAAAATGTATTTTTTCCTACAATAATAATATACTTATTGGAAAAATTTAAGATACAGAAATAGTAACCCAGGAAACCAAAGTATTTTATAACCAAACCCTTAGAGTTAACTTTTGTTTTGCTAAGAAAAAAGTGGAATCCTTTGATATATGTGCTATTCTATAACTTGCCTTTTTTTTTTTTTACTTACAAGGAAATCATTCTATTTCTTTCTTTCTTTTTTTTTTTTTTTTTGAGTTGGAGTCTCACTCAGTCGCCCAGACTGGAGTGCAGTGGCCGCTCCCGGTCATCTCAGCCTTGACCTGCTGGGCTCTGGCAATCCCACATTCTGTATATTTCAGTGTGGAATGACTGAAGATATTTTTAATGGATACTGTGAATGCACAATAATTTGTTGAATTAATTATGGGCAATTGAGTTGTTTCTACTTTTTCACTTAAAAAAAACTAGGTGAGCCGAGCTCGGTGGCTCAGCCTGTAATCCCGCGCCTTTGGGAGGCTGTGGTGAGTGAATTGCCTGAGCCCGCGGGTTCGAGACCCGCCTGGTCAGGCGAGACCTCATCTCTACAATAAATAAAAAAATTAGCTGGGCATGATAGCGCACGCCTGTAGTTCCAGCTACTTGGAAGGCTGAGGTGGAAGGATCGCCTGAGCCCAGCAAGTCGAGGCTGTGATGGCAGGGAGCGGCCATTGCACTCCAGTCTGGCCGACAGAGTGAGACTCCAACTCGAAAAAAATAAATAAATAAACTAGGTGAACATTTTTGCACATTTATTTGAAGTATGCTTGTAAAATAAATTCCTTGGACTAGAATTACTGTTTTAAAAATATTTACAGTTTAAATTGTAGTAGTGTTTGTCAACTTCATCAGCTTGTTCTCTAAAAACAGTGTGGCATTTCCTATTTTAGAGCCATAAAGTTTTTAATAGTTCAAAGTGAAAATTATTTTAAAAGATTTATAATTGTCACTGCTTTAGCTTTTAATTTAGGAAATTTTATTGGCTAGAATTTACAAAGTGTTATTGGTAAAGTCTTTATTATTTTGCCAAAGATCCATGCAGAGATTTGGGGCATTCATTCATTCAGCAGCATTTTCTGAGTGCTGCTTTTTTTTTAACACTGATATTGATGCTTGGAGGAATGCATGTGATTTATTAGCCTCTGGATATTCTAGATAGGGATTCTTAGACTGGATCATTGGAAACATGACTCTCGTGAGAGCCATGATCTTTTCACCCTGTTAAGGGAGTCTAGGACACAACTATCTTGAGTTGTGGAATTAAAAGTAGTGGTACCCTCTAGCATTTCATAACATTTGAAGCAGATAGTGACCAAAGTACTTTGTTCTTAAAGAGCCCTTGAGCAGTAAGTCATATATGAGGGGGAACCTTAAAAAACCTGGAATTCATTTATAAAAAACTGTATTTATTCTTACATTTATGCGCTTCAGTCACCCTCAAAGTACTGTCCATTTGATGCACTGCACTTATCGAGATACTTTTTTTCCACTGTTCAAAACAGTTTTTGACCTCATCAATTTTGATGCCTTTTACTGCTTCTGCTGCTTTTTGTTTTACCTCTTCCACATCAGCAAAACATTTCCCACTGAGGACTTTTTTCAACAAAAAAGGTCGCTTGGGGCAAGATTGGGTGAATAAGGAAGATGGGGCATGAGGGCCATCCCATTTTTGTCAAAAACTGCTGAACTCAGCATGGTGTGAGCAAGTTGTTTGTATAAATCATCCATCATGAAATGGGCAAATGTGTTGAAAGAATCTACAAAAAACAATTCACTGAAACCAAACCCTGCCTCTCACAATGATGCTAGCTGATACACTGATGCTGATGGGTTCTAAGAACACTTACTTAGCAAGGAAGCCTGTACTATAGGCTCATACCTCAAAAGATTATTCTGGCTTTTTGGGAGTCCTTCCTTATATAGAAGAACTTGCAATTACATTGCAGTAAAAATTGTTGTTAGCAGGTTTGATGCTTTGTCCAGGAGTTGGGCTTGGTTAAGTCTTTGAGAATTGATATTCAGAATTTTATTTTCTCTTCATTTATATCGTGGAATTTCCCTACCAGGCCAACATTAAAGCAAACAGTAAATTAAGCTCTATTTTCCTGACAGTACACCTTGTGGCTCTCTGCCTTTTTCTTGGGTAATTGAGCACATCCCCAAGCAGATACTGACTGAATATTCTAATAGCCCCTAACTACAAAGTGCATCATAATTTAAGTCGACTTCCTTTTTCCAGGCATTTTTGCGAGCCCTTGTGGACCATACCAGAAACAGTGCTGAAAAGCGCAGGTTGCAGGAGCTGTGTAGCAAACAGGGAGCCGCCGATTACAGCCGCTTTGTTCGAGATGCCTGTGCCTGCTTGCTGGACATCCTGCTCGCCTTCCCGTCCTGTCGGCCACCGCTTAGTCTCCTGCTGGGTGAGTGGTCGCAACTTTCACAGGCACCTTAGTTCTTCATGCACTGATAGGCAGCCCATCTGGCTGCAGCAAAGAAAAATTTGCCTGCTCTCGTATTTCCCTTTGAATTCTATGCATAGCGAGAGCATGTCTAAGTGAATGGGGATCGGGTATCTTGTCCTCACGGTGCTGTGACATCTGCACTGCCTTCTAGAAATCAAACTCTCCTCCTCCAAACTTTCGATTTTTTTTTCTTCTAATGTTGCTATCATTTTCTCTCCTATTATTGCCATTCGTGTGTCTCTTTTGTCTCAGAATTGAGCATCTTTTCTAATTTAACTACTTCTTCAGAAAGGTCATTTAACCAGATTTTATCTAAAAATGACCTTCTTATAAAAAAATGATCTTTTTCAAAGATGATGAACATCATCATTAATTGACAGAGGTTGATGATGCCTGTGCTCTGTGTGCAGAATGTAGAAAGACTCCCATCAGGACAAGTCCAGGTTTAGGGTCCTTCTAGAGCAAAAAGGGACTATGTTATACTGGAATAAGTTGACACACCCAGAGTACTACCAGGCAGAGACCCATCACAAAATATTTCAGATGGAAGGTAACCCTTTTTATTTATTATTTTTCTTTCTTGCCCAAACTGACTCTTGTGGTCCTCATGTTCCAACAGAAGAGACCCTGGGATCGTCTCTGAGCAGTCAGTGTTAAGGGGCCTCTCCATGGCTCTCAGGAAGAGATTGGAAATGCTTACTAGGATTGAAGACTGTAAGAACTTTATAGGATTTTTAAAGCTACATTACTTTCCTATGCTTGTAGTTTTGTGATCTGTTTTTCTGTAGTGATAAGTAGTAACATCTGTGTTTGTCTTTGGTGATGCCAAAACATGTACTGTCCTTTTTGCTGTTAGGTCAGCACGGTCCTTTTTGGTGCCCGGTACAATTCAGGGTACTCTCTTTGCTGGTCAGGTCCTGATTTCTCTTTCTTGTTGTTTATTGGTGTTCTTTCCTCTTTCCTCCTCCCCAGAGTGGTAAGAACATGTTGCTGGTAAGAACATGTTGCTGAGTGAGGCCCACCATCCTGTCTGTCCTCAGGCTGGCTTGTCATTCTCAGCTATTCCAATGAAGCCTTCTAGAGTGATCAGCAAGTTGAGATAACAGTTTCAGAGCACAGGCTGGGGAGTTCTAGTAGTCTTGGAAAGTTCTCTATCATACACTAATTTGTTTCAATTCTAGAATTTCTCTTTTCAGTTTATCAAAATACCACTTATGACATAGTTACATTTTTAAAAAATCAAAGGCATTGGGAGTTATAAAAATTTGAATGATTTTTTAATTAAGGAAAAGTAATATATCTAGAGTGTAATATTAAGTGGAGCCCCCTACTAACATTATTTTTATATTTATTAAAACTCTAAGCTCCTATAAATAGATCTTTTCAAGTTTATGCTTAAATAACTATTAAAACTATCCTAAACACAAAAATTCCAAAGTTTATTAATGGACAGTTAGATATTTAAATATTGATTCCTTTAACTTACCTTTGTATTTTACTTACCTGTATTTGTATTTAATTTACCTGTGTATTTTGAAATTACTGAATTTCTGAATAATTTGGCTTAAAAATGTCCACCACCATGCACTTTTTTTTGTTCATTATATAAATTCATAAAAAGGAAAAATATTTCAGGCCTAAATATTTCCATTAATCCTTAAAAGAGTAGTTGTTAATCTTTTTGAGGCCATGTCTTTATTTTAAGTCTGAAACCCTGGATACCTCTCTTTAGATTACTGCATACACACGAAAGCTTGATGACTTTTTCAGATCTGAAGCCTGTGTGGTTTAAAAAACCAGCAATTGGTTTAAAAATACTGATTTTAAAGTAAGGGAATATATTATAGCTGGCTTTTAACTTTAGGAACAGGAGGAAAAAACAGTAATATCTTACTTAGATACAATAACTTATACATGTTCTAAAAACTATTTGAAACTAGAACATTAGTTATTTTGAATATTCTGAATAAGACAAGACAGGGTTCAAATTTAGGCCCTTGAGATTTTTTGTCTTTTATTTTTTTTTTGTCCTTTAAGTAAGTTTACTCTCAGTGCCAGTAAATTAATTGCTTGTTTTTATGTTTTTTTCCTAGAACATCTTCCTAAACTTCAACCCAGACCATATTCGTGTGCAAGGTACTACTATTTATTCACATGTAGCATTTTTTTCACCAAAACCTTAGGAAACTCGGCTTAAGAATTCTTAGTGTTTACTCACTTATTCAGTGAAAACTTACCTGATTTATGGAGCATAGTACCAGGCAAAAGAAAGTGGAAGACGAGTAACAGGACTCCTTTCATCCAAGACTTCACAGAGTTTAACATCTTGGGTGCTCCCCTTAAGCCCAGTGTTGTGTTTCCCCACCCAGGGCAGGAGTCTCGAGGTCCTCCACCTGCTTCCTCTGTGGATGTGTCCAGCCACCTTCCCTGGGCACCCACGGAAAGCAGGTTATATTGAGGAAAGTTCCACTGTAGAATATTTGGTGAGCACCAGCTCATGGGATCAGGCCCGACTCCTCTGTCTGGCCTTTGTTCATTGCACTGACTCTACCATTTTCCCATCTGGCTCTCTCCTTTGTCCTTCCACAGTAATCATACAAGGAGGAGCACCATTCTTCTGGTTGGAAGAGGAGTGAGAATTAACTCTGGAGTTATTATTTATTTAGCCTGAAATATGAAAAGAAATATGTTTTTGTAGAAATATCTTTTAAAGATGTTTTCACTTTGAATTTTTAGTTTTCTGGGTATATATATTTCAGTGGCTTTCAAATTTTATCCTCTTAACAATAAATAATGTATGGAATATCTGACAGGATTTATCTTTATTTGTTCATATGGTAAAAAGTCTATAATAATGAGTGAATGAGTCTTTTACCTGAAGACCCTTAGGGCATGACAGTTTTTCTAAATTGTATCTAGTCTTAGGGCAAGCCAATAAAATTGGGAACTTTCCTTAATGATAACACAAAATGTGGGGTGGGATGGATGTAAGGGTTGGGTGGGGAGTTTTTAAGTAAGTACTGTAGCTTTTCTGAGGAGTTGGAGGGTAGATTAGAGCCTATAAGGAAATACTCCTTTACTGATTTAAAAAAGGATTAGTTTGACCCATGCATTAGTCCTCATATAGAATTCAGAATGTATCTGTGTCTTTGCAGCTCAAGTTTATTTCACCCAGGAAAGCTTCATTTTGTTTTTAACATTGTGGAGTTTTTGTCTAACACCACAACAGCGGTTTTGCAGAGGGGAGTGTGCACAGGGTGGCTGGCCACGTTGGTCGCCTCAATTCTTCAGCCCAACACACGTGTGTCACATGCAGATGGCGGGAAAGCCCTGGCTCCTAAGGTACTGAAGTTGTGTACAATTCCAAAATTGTTGAATTATACTCTTGGCTTAATTAGAAAAAAATACGCTGTCTCCCCCACATTGTCTGTTACCATCATAAGAACATTTATGCTATTTTGAATTTTAAAATCTCTGTTGGAAGGGCAGAAAACCTTGTTAACTTCACTTTTAACTAGTTCAACTTTTTCTGAACATGTAAAGCATGAATTGTTTATAATACAGTCTTTTTTCTTGCTTGTTCTATTCATGGAAGAGAAGACGTTTTCTGTGAATGTCCTTGGTAGGTTGGCCTAGGCAGGGTGGAGAAGAGTCCAGGAAGTTTTGAGGGGTGGTGGTGAGAGACAGACAACCTCATCTTATCCTCAGACTGTTTCCTGTGTTTCAAATAAGTAGTATGCATTCGCAGTCTGGTGACAGCCAAACCTTAATTTTATATTGTCATCTAATTTGGGGAGTAGGAGGCCCCCATTCCTGTTTCTCCCTCTTTGTCCTATGCATGGTGTGTGAGATATGAATTTGTGCTATTAGTGAAAAGGAATTATGGTGGGAAATCACTTTTAAGACACATCGGTAAAAAAGGCTATGTGATTTTCTGAACAAATTGTGGATACATTTACACCTTGGCATAATGACATCCTTTATGTTTTGACACAGCACTCAGCAATATTTCATCCGAGACCACAGGCATAGGAAACAATTTAAAGTTGTCCCTCCTTGCCTGTAAGGATAGTCAAAATACAGCAGCATGTCAGTTTTATCATAAAGTCTTCTTTCTTCATGATAATGAAGAAATCAGTGTATCATTTGTGGTGTTATCTTAAGACACATTTTTTTTTTCAGTTATTGAAGTTGTAAAGTTCATAACCTTAAGTGGGAAGGAGGACTTCTTGTATATGCTTGGCAGGGTTAAGGGAAGATTGCTGTTGAAGTCGCCCTTTTACTTGATATTTTTCCAGTCGGCTGCCTGGAATAGAGGGGTGCTTTACTGTGTTCATTAAACATTAAAGATCCTTTAGACATCAAAATATTAGGAACCTGAGAAATTATTTCTTTGGTGAAAAAGAGTTTTATAGTACTGACATAAAAGTATGTGTCACTTCAAGACTGTACAAAGAGAGCAGATGATCTCCAGAATGTTAAAAACAGCTTGTGCCCATCATGAATCACCAACACTAAGTATGGGAACCTTTCATATACTTTTTCTTTTCTTCCCCCTGTCTTCTCTTTCCTTCCCCAGTTTAACAGATTTTATAGACTGCCCATTATGGAAGCACTAGGGGTATAGATATAAAGGATGTATTTTAAAACTCTAAATTTCATTGTGCCTTGTTTTATTACAAAGTGTAGTGAATGTTGTCTTTTGCAAGATTATTACATGCCTTCCCCTGCCTGGCTGTGTGAGCAGAAGGGTGTCTGCCACACTAAACCTGCTGATGGGGCATAACTTGCCTCTCTCCCTCTTCCCCTCTGCCCTGGGGACTAGTGTGATCCAGCCAAGGATGCTCTGTCTGCCTGGATCCCAAGTGAAGGAGAGCGAGGAGCACAGCTGCAGCCAGCCTGCAGGCTTCCAGGAAGAGAGGCAGAAATGAGTGTTTGATGTTGTAAACCATCTGAGATTGTCCATAGTGAACCTGACTGATACTCTGGTGTCCTTCCTTTCCCTAGAACACAGAAAGGATGCTCTTGTCTCAGTGTCTTGTTGTCTTCTCTGCCAGGACCATGCTTTTGCATGACTGAGACCCTGATTCTGGTTTTGGGTAAAGATCTCATCGTAGACCTAGGCTTTCTTTGACACTGGTGTTGAAGTTAACTGTTCCCTGCCAAATCCATCAGTTCATTCCCCTGTATAATTTTGCTTCGTGGGGCTTGCCATTACCCATCATTCTGTGGATATATGTTTGTTTATTTTATTTTCCTTCCACTAGAATGTCAGTTCTATAAACACAGAGACTTTGTTTTATTCATTTCTGTATCCCTAGTGCCTGTCATATTGAGTACTTTCAATAAAACTGTTAAATGAATGAATGAAGTAAGACTAATGCAATGTTAATTATAGTTTCATTCCCAAATAAGAGCAGCAATTAGATAGTTCTGCCAACCCTTCACTGAAAACGTATGGTGTTCAGGCTCTCATAAATCCCTACAGTTGTCCCTGAGTTAAAAGTTAAAATGTGTGCAGTTATCCCACCATGCAAGGTGGAGCAGAATCCTGTTGTTCCAACTCTCAGTATCCCTCAGTGTGTTTATGTCTGTGACAAAGTCAAACCAGAAGTGAGGCATACTCAGATTGATTCCTTGTAAGTATCCTTGGCACATGTTTTGGAAGAAAAATCTTGAAATTTTAACAGAAGTTTTTTGGTAACTATATGATTTATTCTTCTAATTATACACAGATAGCTCTGGATAATACTGGACTTAGAATGGCAAATAATCACAGCATTCTCTGGAATCTTCAAAGCAGCCTTTTAATTTATTTTTATGGTGCCTAATTTTCACTTAAAACTTTTCAACCCTATCTTGATGCTAATCTTCATTGGCCTTTTATGTACAGATATGAGGAATTATGTCTTCATTTGTTGAGTTCATTTTTCTATAATTTATATAACAGGTTGCCTATTAGAAAGCAGATCTTATCCATGGGCCTAGAATTATTATCTACTCATATTCTACCTCAGAAATACCATGCCTGTCATTTTAGAACGTTTTGGAATTGGATGGTGAAGAAAAATTTGCAAGAACATTTTATTTCTCTGTAGTGACAAATGTGTTCATGGTTTCAATAACATCTAACTCTATGAATGGTGTTTCTTAGGGAATTTGCACTTCCTGTTTTCTTTAGCAAAGATTATTCTTTGTTATATGCTCTTACCTAAGTTTTCTTTCATACTTACTGTAATTGGTTTAATATTCCAGATAACCATCTCTCCTCGAACAACAAATTCTTTCCACTTGCCAGATAACCCCTCCGCCCCTATCATAATGGTGGGTCCAGGAACTGGCATTGCACCCTTTATTGGTTTCCTACAACAAAGGTATGTCATTTTTTTGGCTAGTGGGGAAATGTTCTCCTGAATAGCCTTTTTTCATTGGCCGTTTTTAGAATAATTGGACTTGGGTTGTAAAATTTTTTTTAAAAAAACTTATTAAATGTGTGATAACATAGCATAATTTGTCACCATGGGAAAACTAATCACAGTATGTTGTAGAGATTTTACTTTGCACTAAAACTTTCTTTTTTACTGTGACACTTTTAGTTTTCATTTTTTCCAGCTGCTCTGTGGTTTCTTGCTTTCGTGGTTGGGGGTAGATTTCAGGCACAACCTTCATGACGTGCTGATGTATGGCTGTTCCAGTTATTTCTTAATTGGATAAAATTGGTAGTAACAGATCCAGTTATACCACAACTTTCAAAGTTAAACCCCAAACATTAGTAATTTTCAACAGACTATTAATAGAATAACTTACATTAATAGATATAACTAAGTATCTAAACAGAACTATTTAATATAAAAGAAATTATATTTATTTCCATGTTTGTGAAGTGCACAAGTCTTAACATGTTCTTTCCCAGATGGTGCAGTCCTATCTTTTGGTCAGTCATTTTGTTGTTGTTGTTGTTTTTTAACTGAGAAAGCAGGATTTATTGAGAAGATAGAAAAGCTCCCACAGTGGAAGGGGACCCGAGGGAGTTACCTTCATTTTGTTGTTTTATTTTATTTAGTTTTTTCTTTGAGAAAGCAAAAATGTAATGGCAGACATACTCTGGTGTGTTCATCGTTTCATAAAAAGTTTTTACACATTCTACTTTTTACAGCCCTATGCTACTTTTCCATTATTAATTAAGAGTTAATTTATTCATGAAAGTGCTATTAATATTACTTAGTGTAGAAATTCACCCAGATTTCACAATCATCCTTGTTTTGTGTATGTTGTATGTAGCAACTTCTAGACCTGCTTGCCTGGTGTGGTTTCCACTGGAGAGGCAGTGACAGCCTGTGGAGAGTAAAATGTTAATTAAGTGAATGAACTTTCGACTGCAAAGATGTTATAAACCTATCTGAGTTTGTTGGTATTTCCTGATGAAAGAGATTCGTTGTACATATTCTTCATATGATATATCTGAACTTTCTTTTTCACTTAGAGAGAAACTTCAAGAACAACACCCAGATGGAAATTTTGGAGCAACGTGGTTGTTTTTTGGCTGCAGACATAAGGATAGGGATTATCTATTCAGGTACTATATAGTTCTAGTTTTGTAATACTCAACCACTGAGGGTACGGTTCTAATGCTCAGACTTTCTCAGCTTCATATTATAGCCTGTCAGTGACCCATTATATTTTATATTTCAGAGAAGAGCTTGAACATTTTCTTAAGTGTGGGATCTTAACTCACCTAAAGGTTTCCTTCTCAAGAGATGCTCCTGCGGGGGAGGAGGAAGCCCCAGCAAAGTATGTTCAAGACAACATCCAGCTTCATCGCAAACAGGTGGCAAGAATCCTTCTTTGTGAGAATGGTTATATTTATGTGTGTGGGTAAGTAGTCATCATGCTTAAGTGCCAGATAGGAGGAGGTGGTTGATGATGCTTATAAAAGAAGCAGGACTGAGAGGTCAATAATCTAAATATGTAGGGATGAGACATTTGATTCTTAAGTATAGAATAGAAATAAAGTTCTAAAATGATTTTAACATATTTAAAAGGCAAGAAGTTGTCACTATCAGGGAAGTAGTGGTGAAAATTTTTCTTGCATTGATATGCTTTGTTCCATTTTTGATACCTATTTTTAGCCTCTAAAAATTACGTTCATATTATAACATTAATCATTTAACTTGAAATCTCAGGATTGATTTGTATAAAAGATCTTTTGTGCTGTTGATCTAGCTAAGAAAAAACAAGTATGATTTTGACTCTAAGAATGTGGATCCTAGGATCCTTTTTCTTTCAGGCGTAATTTGTGGCGCAAGCTGGGCTCGGTGGCTCAGCCTGTAATCCTGCGCCTTTGGGAGGCTGAGGTGAGTGGATTACCTGATCCCACGGGTTCGAGACCCACCTGGGCAACTTGGCAAGGTCTCATCTCTACAATAAGTCAAAAATTAGCCAGGCGTGGTAGCACACGCCTGTTGTTCCAGCTACTTGGAAGGCTGAGGTGGAAGGATCGCCGGAGCCCAGCAGGTCGAGGCTGCGGTGGCCGAGAGCGGCCACTGCACTCCAGTCTGGGTGACAGAGTGAGATTCCAACTCAGAAAACAAACAAACAAAAAAAAACTGGCACAAACCCAGGGCCCTCCTTAGGTTATTAAGGTCAATCTACTTTGTGAGGCAAGATTGGTTACTTAATTGCCATAGACAATAAGGTTGTTTAAAACTTGGTTGTCTTAATGGATCTCAAAAAAATTTTGCTGATTACAAAGGAGTTTTTAAAAATTTCACTCTTTCATCCCAACACATCTCTAGCATTTAACATATTCTCTATGTCATTTAGTCAGCTTCTTTTTTTTTTTTTTTTAACTGATGTAGAAGACAAAATACTGGCATAGTGACCCAGATTACATGAAATATAATTGAAACAAAACCTGCCTTTTCTATTTTTTTTTTATAACACATTCTGATCGTTTCTCTTTTTTGTTTTGCTGTTTAATTTTTCTTAAAAAGCTAGCTTTGGCTACTAAGTTGATTTTATGACCTATTAATAATAGATTTTGACTCTTAGTTGAAAAACATTGCATTAGGTTGATTAAGCCCAAACATTCTAGACATTGTGTTGGTTTGCATTTTCCTTTGGCTTTTTTTTTTTGAGTTGGAGTCTCACTCTGTCGCTCAGACTAGAGTGCAGTGGCTGCTCCCGGCCACCGCAGCCTCGACCTGCTGGGCTCCAGTGATCCTTCAGCCTCAGCCTTCCAAGTAGGCGGAATTACAGGCATGCGCTACCACGCCCGGCTGATTTTTTTTTTTTTTTTTGATTTATTGTAGAGATGAGGTCTCACCTGCCCAGGTGGGTCTCGAACCCGCGGGCTCAGGCAATCCACTGACCTCAGCCTCCCAAAGGCGCGGGATTACAGGCTGAGCCACCAAACCTGGCTTCCTTTGGCTTTTAATTAAGTATCTGATCTTCATTTTGTTCATAGAGGGCAGTGCCATCAGTGGTCAAATACAGCTGAAGTTTTAGAGACATACCTCTCAATAGTCGAGGCACAGTTTATTGTACAGATAAGAAATAACTGGTAATTGAGAACTTGGAGAATATCCTAAACACCCAAACTCTTAAAACATTATCCTAGAAATAGCTCTTGCTAATACTTCACTTTTCACATCTGTAAAATGGACTTGAAAGCATTAATACCAGTGGTAGAGAGGACAGCTCTGAATGAAACCCTGGGGCACTTGAACATGAATGAGTCCATGAGGGAATCAGGAACAAGGGAGACTGAGAGGGAACAGTCGCTGGAAAAGGACCAAACTTGTTTGAAAGCCAAGGCAACATTGTCCCAGGGAGGAGGCCTGTACTGCTGATGAGTCAAGTGAAAAGACAGGAGAACAGGAGGTTTGGCAGCACGAGGGCCACTGGTGACCTGGAAAGGGGCTGCAGGGTGAAAGCTCCCTGGAGCTTTTGAGGGGGAGTACATTGAGAAAGGCAAGAAGACCACTGTCAACACTGCTCAAGAAGTTTCACTGGGAGGGGCCGACTTCAATTCTTCACATAGTAGAATTCTGTCTGATACTTTTCTTCATTCAACAAACATCTAAGCACCTGCTGCATGTTTGGTTGTGTTCAGATGTTGAGATATTTGAGAATAGGTAAACCCTTGCCCTCAACTTACTCCCTGGTGGGAAAGCCACATAAACAGATGCTCCCAATGTTGCATGTGTTTGTAAGGGACCACAGGAGGCCCAGGAGGGGCGCCTCCTCAGTCTTGTAAGTTAAAGAGTAGGGGTCCTGGCTCATAGTAAGTCCTCAGTAAAGGTATCTGTTAATACCTAGAGGGACCTAGGAGTGTGAGAGAGCTTGTTCCCTTTAGGAGTAGGAGTCCACTGTGTGCCTTGGGAGTGGGGGGCAGGGAATGAGAGAGGCTAACTGGCAGGTGAGCAGGAACCAGATGGGGCCTCAGACACTTCTGCGACCTTTAGGAAAACCTTAGGCTGCCCTTGAGACCCAGAAGCTGCAGAGAATTTTAAGGTGTTGAACAATGTGGTTAATTCGTCTTTTTAGAAGGGTCACCATGGGTGAAGACCTAGGTGTGAGCAAGATTGGGAGACCTTTGGGGGATGTTCCAAGAAGGGGAGAAGAACTTTTATGGCATAGTCAAAGGAAATTAGATTCATGAATTAAAGAGCATTTGGTAAAAATTCCAGTTTCATAAGCAATGATGCTGTTTTCTTTTCTAGAGATGCTAAGAATATGGCTAAGGATGTAAATGATGCCCTTGTGGAAATAGTAAGCAAAGAGGTTGGAGTTGAAAAACTAGAAGCAATGAAAACATTGGCTACTTTAAAAGAGGAAAAACGGTATCTTCAGGATATTTGGTCATAAAAAACAGAAGTTAAAGGAAGATCATTAATCTTTTTTGGCTGAAAATACTAAAAGACAGTTTTACTGAAACTGAAACTTGAATTTTTTAAAATGCATTTTCTTTTAACATTTCTTGGAGGAGATGGGCAGGGATTGGCTCATGTAACATCTGACTGACTTCCTGATTGATCCTGTATACCTTCCATCTGCTCCCTGTGTGTACCTGTGACCCTCCCCAGACTGCTCTGTTGCTTGTAGGCTCCCCTGCGCAGAGAGGCAGCCCTCACCCCCATCAGTACCTTCCTGGCACCACCCTCACTTCCTGGAGAACTTCTTGGAGATCCCCACTAATTCACAAGGACTCCATACACGTGGAGGCCTCCTGTGCAGGGCAGGGGCATTGGAATCCACTGAGTCCATGACCTATTGTGTACTTACATTGCCAATATTTTAAAAAATAATGTATTATTTTTATATGACATATATTAAAGAATATTCATATAAATTGCTTAAATTATACATATAGAGCATATCTTTACTTGTTTATATAACTATCAAATGGTTATTTATTTTGGAAATTATTTCTGATAAAAAGTCTTTTAATGTCATCTCCTACAGAGGGATTTGTTTTTATTATGCTTAAAATATGAAATATATTTTGAAATTTCACTCTGGCATATGTTTATTTATCACAATTCTTTTTACTATTGCACTTTCAGAATTTAGGGACATTTGCATTCATTTTACAGGTGCCAGCATAGACATGTTTTAGTAAAGAAATAATCTTTTTCTTTCCTACTCATTGACTCCTTTCATTTGTGCTCCTCTTGGGCATATTTTTTAGTTTTCCCACATGATTTATTTTATCTCCATGATATCACTTAAGTGATGTTTTAGGATTAAAATACTGACTTCAGTTTGTAACCTTGTGTTTGTTAGATTCTGAATATCATATTCTCTCTCGTAATTTGCCAAAACAGGAAACAACAGTATAAGGGATTATGATAACTTGTCTCCTTGTCTCTAGTATGTATTGTACTTTTGATAGTTTGGTATTTAAAAAATCTTCATCTATTAAAGACTTCTGATCATTTTGAGAAATAAACATATGAAGGAAGTATAGCATATTTTAAGAAGTGAAAGTTCTTGTAATATGTATTATATTCACTAATTGCACATATTTCATTTTCAGTATGGTGCAAGGGGGAACCCCCAAAAAACAGGATTATTTTTTGGAGGGCGGGTCCCTTGTAGTATAGGCTTCCTCTGCTAGGTAAGGCCACAGTGAAAAATAAAAACACATATAAATGGTTCTTGTTTTACTAAACATACACATGTAATGCAGGCAGAGTGATACCAGGTGGGGAATTTTATCTATTTTACAAATATTTGAGTCCCTGTTTTGCCAGGTACTGCTCAAAGTGATGTGCAAACAGTGACCAAAATGGTTAAAACACCTCTGTTCTCAGAGAACGTACATTCATATGTTGAGTAGAGGCAAGATAATGAATGAATGGTTAAGTGCATTATTATATGGTGTCTGTGAAGGTGATAAAGCCTATGGGGAATGGCAAATCAGGGCTAAGGGGATGAAGGACCTACAGTGTTGGAGGTTTGGGCAACCTTACAGTCGGGGAAAGTCTCAGAAGGTAAAGGCTTGAAAGACAAAGGAGCCAGCTGCTGTGGGCCTCTCAGGCAGAGGGGAAAGTCGGCACAAAAGCCTTGAGGCAGAAGTGCTTGGCAAGTTGGTGGAACAGCAAGGAGGGCTGTGGGTATAGAGCAGAGTGACCCGGCAGGGAGGCTAAATGAGTGATGAGTACAGAAAAGAAAGTGGGAAGTCAGATCATATGTTGAGGCCATTGTAGTGTTCAGCATCTGCTCTGAATGGAACACCATCTGATGAGAGTGTTCTAAATGGACTGGTTGGGATGCAGTTGAAGGGGGCAGAGATTGAGGCAGGGAAACCACTGTAAGTGAGATAATACAAAAGATGAGATCAGCATATTAGACTTATTAAAAAATCAGGAATCTTGGCCAGGCGTAGTGACTCACGTTTGTAATCCCAGTACTTTGGTTGCTTGTAGCCAGGAGTTGGGGACCAGCCTGGTATCGAAACCTTGCCTCTACAAAAAATTAATTCTGCATGGTGGCACACACTTGTCCCAGCTACTCTGGAAACTGAGGTGGAACCCAGGAGGTTGAGGCTACAGTGAGCTTTGATTGTGCCACTGCACACCAGCCTAGGTGACAGATTGAGACCTTAGCTCAAAAAAACAACAAAAAAGTCAGAAATCTTAGCCATTAGGAAGCTTAACTAATATCAAAGGTGTAGGTAATTTTATAGGACTCCCTGTACCACTCTCCACATTGTTCTTTGCTGCATTAGGCCCTACCTAACTTAGATTCAACATATGATGCATATGTTTACGGATAGGTCATAACATATCTGTTGGGTTTTTTTTTGAGTTGCAGTTTCATTCTGTCTCCTAGGCTGGAGTGCCATGGCACGTTCACAGTTCACGGTCACCACAGCCTCAGCCTGGTGGACTCGGATGATCCTTCCATTTCAGCCTTCAAAGTACCTGGAACTGTAGACACGTGCCACCATACTCAGTTAATTGTTTTTGATTTATCGTATGGACAGGAACTTGCCAAATTGCCCAGACTGTCTCGAACCCCTGGGCTCAGGCAGTCCTCTTGCCTCAGCCTCCCAAAGTTCTGGGATTACAGCTGTGAGCCACTACACCCAGCTACATATCTGCATTTTGTACCAGGTATTGTCAGCATTGTATGCCAAAAATTACACGGCTAATGCAACGCTTTCTGGAGAGCCAGGCCCTATAACCTACACATGTCAGATTTGTTGTTTTTTTACCCAGACTGGAGTGCAGTGGCCATTCCCGGCCACCGCAACCTCGACCTGCTGGGCACCGGCAATCCTTCCACCTCAGCCTTCCAAGTAGCTGGAACTACAGGCGTGCGCAACCACGCCTGGCTAATTTTTTTTTTTATTTATTGTAGAGATGAGGTCTCGCCAAGTTGCCCAGGCAGGTCTTGAACCCGCAGGCTCAGGCAATCCACTCACCTCAGCCTCCCAAAGCATGGGATTACAGGCTGAGCCACTGAGCCCGGCTGTCAGATTTGTTTACAGTGAACACTGAGCACCCTAGACAAATCAAGTACATCTTGCCAAAAAATATTCAGTAATTATACTAGATGTAATTGTACTAAACCATTCAATTGAAAGATTATTTAGCAAACCCACCAAAATGCTGTTGAGAAGAGACACATTTTAAAATACAGAAAGTTTGCCAATGTGGAAAAGGATATGCCTTCCAAACAAAAAGAAAGCAGGTGTAATTAACACGAAAAGGAGACTTATAGCAAGAAATAGTACTAAAGATCATTCCATCAAATTAAAACAAGCTCCTACTTATTATGTCAACTTTACAGCACTTCTTTGTTTTTAAACTGTAAACTAAAAACAAAGTATTACCACTGAATGGCGCTGTGGATTGTCCTGAGAGAAGTGTATCCACACAAAAGGAGGCTTACCACAAACAGCAGTTGAGATATTTTCATAGTGATTTGAGTAATTATGGTAATTTCAATATGATATTTTATATTTCAAAATATAAGTATAAAATAATTTGAAGTTGAAGAGGGAGTTATGAAAATTCTGTGCATACATTAAATAATAAAATTTCAAAATATGTAAAGCAAGAGTTGTCAGTACTAACAGGAGAAAAAAACAAACCCAAATTAAAATTGGGTTCTTTTTTTTTTTTGAAGCTGGAGTCTAACTCTGTCGCCCAGGCTGGAGTGCAGTGGCACCTCATGGCCACCCCAGCATCGACCTGCTGGGCTCAGGTGATCCTTCCGCTTCAGCCTTCCAAGTAGCTGGAACCACAGGCGCTCACTACCATGCCTGGCTGCTAATTTTGTGATTTGTTGTAGAGATGAGGTCTTGCTGAGTTGCCCAGGCTTGTCTCAAACACATGGGCTCAGGCAGTCTTCTCACCTCGATGTCCCAAAGTGCAGGAATTATAGGCTTGAGCCACTGCACCCAGGCTAAAATTGGGATATTTAATGTACCACTCTTAGTAGCAGAAAGAACAAGCAGACAAAATACTCAGGAAGTATTTACAATATTTTTACAGTGTAGCTAACAAACTAGACCTAATTGATACATACAGAACACTAAAGCCAACAACTTTAGAAGTTCTCTTCTAGTTTATATTGAATGCTCACCAGCATAGACCAGATTTCAAAAAGATAGCAGCTATACAATGCATGTTTTCTGCTAATTAATCCAGAAGCAAATAACTAAATTGAACTAGAATAATCCCAAAATATTTGGAAAATAACACACAAAATAAGTTCCCATGACAAGAAAAAAATCACAAGGGAAATAAAATATTTTCATGAAGAAAAAAAACATACCAAAGTTTGCAGAATGCGGCTAAAACTGCTTGAGGGAAATTTATGTGTCTACATATTTATATAAATAAAAAAAACTTAATCTAAGATTCTATTTGGGAAGTTCAAAAACTATTAGCAATTAAACAGGAATAGAGAAAGATATTAACATGAGAGAAAAATTCAATGAAATGGGAAAAAAGTGCAATAGAGAAAACCAGCAAAGCAAAAGGTAGTTGCTTAAGATTAATACAATTGATACACTCCTAGCGGGGAAAGGGCATATTTCAGACATCAGGAATGAAATAAGGAACATTATTACATATCCTGCAAATTTACAAGCAAATCATGGGAGCATGTAATGAGCATTCTTGTGTCAATAATCTGAAATTTTAGATAAATTGGACAAATGCCCTAAAAAATTCAACTTACCAAATTGACAAAACCGAAAAGCAGTACTTATACAAGAGAGGACTCCCTGCCCCCTCAACAAAGACTTATCTTTTGGAGGGTGAGCCCCTTGTTGTACAGACTTCCCTTGCTAGCTAAGTGTTCTAGGAACCCATCAGTTTTTACCTAGAAGTTTAGAGAAAGAGTTCCATCATGATTTACAGAGGAAACGTACAGAGTTGTGGCAAATGGGTGACTGGTTCTTCCACCATGACAGCACACATGCTTACACAACGCAGAGTGTTCAGTAGTTTTTGACAAAAATGGCATGACCCCCATGCCTCACCCTCCCTATTCACTCAGTCTCACTCCAAGTGACTTTTTTGTTTGTTTCTCCGGATGAAAAAAGTCCTCAAAAGGGAATGTTTTGCTGATGTGGAAGAGGTAAAACAAAAAACAAGCACTAAAAGGCATCAACATCAACAAGCTCAAAAGCTGTTTTGAGCATTGGAAAAAGGGTCTCGATAGGTGTATCACATCAAACGGAGAGTACTTTGAGGGTGACTAAAGTTTAAACATGTAAGAATAAATACACATTTTTAAATAAACAAATTCTGGGCTTTTTGGGGTCACCACTTGTAGTTGTTATACCTATTTAAAAATTGAATCTCTAATTTAAAAGCTTCCAAACAAAACCCTAGGACAGATGGCTTCACTGGTGATCTCCAGACGTATAGGAAAGAAAGAGGACCAGCTATGTTAAACTCTTCCATAAAATAGAATAATAACATTTCCAAACTCATTTTATGATGCCAGTATAGCCATGATATCAAAACTTACACAAGACACCACAATGTATACATATATCAAAACTTGTACACTATAAATATACACAATTTTTACTTGTCATAAAAAAATTATAAGAAAAGGAAAATACAGGTCATTTACTTTTTCTCATAAATAGAGATGTGAAAGATTGTAATCTAGATATTAGCAAATTCAATCAAGTAAGATATTAAAAAAATGGATATGATTAAGTGAGTTAGTTTTCTTGGATCTTAACACACCAGAACCTCAAAAATCAATCAATGTAATATGAACAGAATAACAAGAATAACCTCTAAATCAAGGGTCAACAAACTTTCTGTAAAGGGACAGAGTAAATAAATTTTTTTAAAAAACTAAATATTTTAAAAATTATCTCAAAATAAAATATTTGACATCATGAAAACAATGGTAAAATGCAATTGATAAGTATTGGTTAATTAGAAAAGAGTATATGAAGACAAAAAGAATAAACTCTCTTAGCCAAGGAATCCAAATGATGTCTGTCACATTATGCTATAGTGATATCTGTCATAAAAAAGTACAGAGAAACTGGGTAGAAAATTGCCTTATAAAAATTTGGTCTATATATTTTACAGAGTAAATAAATATAATGAATTTAGTAAATGAATTTAATTTAGTGTTACTTATACTGACATTAAACCAATTCTAGCCTTTCATTTATGTTTTATTTAATGCTGACATTTTCTTCTTTAAATGTGGTTGGTGGAAATTTCATAGAAAATGAATCTTTTTTTTTAAATCACATGATATTGGAGAGAATATGTATGATGGTGCTTCTTTATGTATTAATTACATTCTAATTTCTGAGCAGTCACTTTATGTAATTTCATATTCAGATACATATAACCAAAGCTGATTTTTGTTGTAAATATTCAAATATAAGCCAAGGACAAATGGAACACTTATTTATAAAATACATCTTTTATTCCTTTTGACATTATATGATGAACTTAGCTTAAAAAGACCTGAGGACTTTGTGTGTCTTCCTGTCTTCAAGTTCTACTCAAAACACTATCCACACAAATTATTTTTCTCTAACAAGAATCCTGATTGTGTTCTGAGCTGAAGGCTCTGGGTAAATGACAACAAAAAAATGTGAAACTTAATAATGATACTTCTCTGTATCTCTCATTCTACTAGCCTTTTCATGACCAAGAACTTTGCTTTGAAAATTTGGTGTTACAGCCTGTGTTACATTGCCCACCTTTTGAGGGAATTATGACATCTTTATCAACTTTTCAATTAGATAGGAGTGTTTAACCTAAGTAAATAGGAATTTTGATAGTGGTTCTTCTTAGATTATTGAATACATGCAAAGTGTTTAAAGTTAAGTTGGATACAAAATAAGTATTTAAAACTCGTGATTATACTACTGTTAGAACTACTGTCCCTTCAACTGTTCCTGGAGAAACTGTCTTTGTTGATGAGTGTGTTCTGAACCTTGGAGGAGCGTTTGATGTACAACAAGGTCATTTGGATACGTTTTTAGTTCTCCTGGCAAGTGTCCAGCCCATCACGTGGTTCCAGAACAGACATCCTTCTCCATGGTCCCTGATTCTATAGCAGTTAACTCAGCACCTTCACAGCTTTAATTCACTTTCTAAAGGTTAACAGGTAAAGGAACAAGTTCAGAAAAGGTCTAAATCATGTTTTTATTTTTCCACATGGATGACTTTAACAAAAGATCATGACTCCATTGTGTATAAGAGCAGTTAAATTCTGCCTTTATTTCAGAGCATATGTGGAGGTTATTAGGATTTTCTCTTCCTTTGGTATTTTCAAGGGGGAAGTAAGGAGGTTGTGTGTTCTTTATAAGAAGTTTCTCAGTAAAATATGTGAACTGTTATCCACTGCAACTGAGGAACTTTGCTACATAGACAAATTGTATTCTCATTTGCACTCTTATTTAAAAGAACTCGGATCACTAAGCTCGAGTTGTAGCTTTCTGCAATTGCAGGTAATCACTCACTTGCATTTCTGTATTATTAATGGTCAAAAGGGATTGACCGGGGACGATTTCATTTGGAGTTGGACTAAAAACATCCAGAGGATGAATGTGATGTAATCCAATGAGATTTGAGAATAAACTGTGATTAGGCAGCCATAGGGCATCAATATGCTGAGATGTGCTTTCGTTATAGTGTTAGACCTAGTGCTCAGCACATGTTGAAATTCTATGGGACAAAAGTCATTGAACGCTACATCTAAATGATAAGGGAAAAGTGAATGGGAAATACTTTTTGACCACTTTCTTCCTAGAATATCAGATCTGCAGTTCCACTTGCTGGCTAAACAAAATATTGTAGCTGAGAAAGCCAAAATAAATAGTAATGCCCTAGTTTCCTCCCCTCCCCCCAGTTTTTTTTTTCTTTCTTTTTTCTGAGTCAGAGGTCTCACTCTCTCACCCAGGCTACAGTACAGGGGCCAGGTCACGGCTCACCACAGCCTCGACAGCCTGGGCTCAGGTGATCCTTCCTTCCACCTCAGCCTCTGGAGTAGCTGAGACTACAGGCACGTACCATCTCACTGGCTAATTTATTTTTTATTTTTGTAGAGATGAGATCTCGCTATGTGTCCTAGGCAGGTCTTGAACTCCTGGACTCGAGCAATCCTCCTGCCTTGGCCTCCCAAAGTGCTGGGATTACAAACATGAGCCACCGCACCCACTCGGCTCTCTTAAAAGACCCTAAATAGTACCTAAGTGGGGCTCAATTCCTCCTTCCAGTGCCCCAGAGCTGACCTGAGCCAAAGCCCCAAGTCAATCCAGCCTTTATTCAAACTCTGTCTGTCAGTTTCCCCTACATGATAAAGAACTGACTCCATCTGAGAGACTTGTCCTTCAGTGGAAAGAAAACCAGAGTACAGAACATGGTGAAGTAGAAACTTAATCAGGAGACAACAACTGAGACTAAATTCTAGGAATATTCTGCGCTGGAGAAGAAGGGGTGAATTTTTATAGATTCTTAGCAGGTGGGCCCATCTAAGTTTAGCTAGTTTCTGGAATCAGTCAAAGATTGTAGAAGAAAGAAGTTTGGGGGTTTTTCAGTCTTCGTTGGGGGCAATTTGTGTCTAGCATGAAGGTGGAAAGGACAGCTGTGGGGCCAAGATAGTAAGGCTATGATAAACTGTTCTGGTTTGACTGCCAAACTGAAACAAAAGTCATTGATGGGTCACATTAGTGGAGTGTCTCTGAGATGCACGGTGACCCTCTGCACTCCTGCCCCAGGACAGCATCTACACACCTGTAGGAATCTGCACGTTCTACCAATGGCATAAGGAATTGAGTCTGCAGCCTGGGGAGGCGAGGGTGGGTGGAGGGACCCTGATATTTCCATGGTACCCACCATTGATCCAGTTTACAGCATTAACCTAGATCTACAGATGTCACCCCTGGGCGGCCTTTTGGCCCCCAGAGGAAGAATCTTTCCACTGGGGCTGTGGGAAAGAACAGCTCAGGGACTTTTTCCATCCTCTTGGCATCAACTTGGCTGGGAAAGCTGGTAGGCAGAGGAAGAGTCTCCTGAGGCTGGAGAAATTTAGGCAGACATACCTGAGGAGGAACATGCAGTTATAGGAGCAGAAATTATTGTGAGCCTCAGCTACAAAGTTGGAATTGTGTATTTTCAGTTTTATGTACATGTTTATTCATTCATTGTTTGCCTGTTCATCCATCCATCCACTCCATCATCCACCCAACACTCTCTGAACATCTGCTTCCTTATTGTGTGCTCCCCAAAGAACACAGTCTAGATTGGGAGACGATTATATAAACCGATACAAATTTGATGATAAATTGTTAAATAACAAGATAAGTCACAATGCAGATGTGTTGAGAGTGTATGCCCCTGCCTGTCTCTTCCGTCACTTTTACCATGACGCCCAAGTCTTAATTTGTTGAAACTTCAGCTACGCAAACTGCTTGTTTCAATGAAAAAATGCCGCAGCTTTCAGGCTTCTGTGCCTTTTCAATGTTGTACCCAGTGTTTGGAATGCCTTCCTTCCATTCCCCATCTCTGCTTGTCATTTGGTCACTCCTAGCCCTCAAAATGCAGCCAAGAGGCAGACTGTTTGGTGTAGCCGCCATGATTCCAGCTCATTAAGTACTTGGCTGATGTAACCACTATACTTTGTCACCCATTCAGTTGCAAAGACTATACTGGGTTGACACTTCAAAGGAGGCCGCCTTGCTGAACTATTAATATGAGTTCTTTTCTGACATGGACCATATCACTGTGTCTTTATATACCCTGTGAATAGCATACAGTGTGTTATGCAAAAATGTTTGCTGAGAAAGGAAATGAACGAAGGAAGGAAGGTCAATTAGCCAACTCTGTCTTCTCATCATTCAACAATCACTGACGGGTGTTTCTAGATGGGTGTGCCAGGCTTTTGCTAGGAGCTGATGTCATTGTGTAGCGTGAGACTGTTGTGGGAATCCCTGTCCTCATGGAGTTTTCACCCAGACAGAAGCCAAAGACAGGGTACACAATCACGGGCCAGATTTGAATGGCTATGGGGCAAATTAAAGAGGCTATGACTGTGGGAAGCTCAGGTGGAAGCAATTAAAGTGATAGGGCCCCATCCTGAGCTGTGGAAGAAGGAAGGCGGACACAGGGGTTAGAATACTAATGGGGAAGACAGAGGAGCCTTGAGAGAGAAGTCAGCAAAGCACCATACAGGAAGATGGAGCTCTGTTGCTGGTTATAATTGCCCTGCTGGTGTCCAGGATCGCTTGGAATGAAAGGCCAGCCTTCAGACAAATGGAAGTAAGCGTTAAGAGTTGGAGGAAGAAATAAGTGAGAAGGAGCCCAGAGCAGACAGTTCTGCAAAGGGAGAAAGCATAAAATTGGAGAGGTATTTGAAGGTCTCCTTCAATTTACCTTAATACTGGAAGTATCTATTTCCTTAGCTTTTAGAATTTAGCCCTGAGGGCAATGAAACTGAAAATGATAGCGGTATAGTGTAATGTTTACTTTGAACAGCACATGTGAGAATGATTTAGGAACGGTGTTCTGTTACAAATGCCCACATAAACCTCTAGGGCTCCCTCATACTACTCACATTTCAAACAGCTTTATTCTCTCCACATCCCCGGAAAGCTGCTTTGCTAGGGGAAATTTATTATGAAACCAGAAGGACAGAACAAGGGAAGAGAACTATTAGGCTAGATCACTTACAAAGCAGCGTAAGTACTGACGAATGAATTGGAATAAGTACGATTTGAAATACTGCAGGGAAGATTGCACGCGTTGGCTTCCTGGTGTGAAGTCACTCATGGGCATGATTATAGATGACTGGGAACGTGCATACTTAGACTCATCCCTATAGAAACATCATTGGATATAAGAAAGCCAAGGAACCTCGAATCACAGAGCTGGTTCCAACGTGTGTTCTAACACCACCTGGACGAGTCATTCCTTCTCACACCACCTTGACCAAGTGACACCATCTCAACAAGACCCCAGCCCCCCTCGGCACATTCAGGCAGCCAAGCTCCATGAACCTGGGTTTCCTTCCTCTCATAAATGTTATGGTTTTTCTGTGTCTTAGCTTGTGGATTATACAAGCTTTAACTGATAATATAGACGGGGGGAAAAACTGCTAGCAAATGTTCTACTGAGTCAGAAAAGATAGGTGAGAGTGTTTTTGAAAATAATAAAGTTCTAGGCAAATGCCTGTATTCTTATAACTAGTATTATAACTTGTCAAGCATTTGATTGATTCCTCTTTATTTTCTTACTAGACAAAAATGTCTAATAGGCAAAAATATGTCCAATAGACATTAGAAAGAGAAAATGTTGAATTCTGAAAATGTAGGTAAGTTATTGTTAGTTTGTTAGGGCTGCCATATCAGAGTGCCATAGACTGGGTGTCTCAAGAAACAGACATTTATTTTCTCACAGTTCTGGGGATTAGAAGTCCAAGCTCAAGGTGTTGGCAGGGTTGGCTTTCTCGGAGGCCTCTCTCCTTGGCTTGTAGATGGCTGTCTTTTTCCTGTTTCTTCACATGGTCTTTCCTCTGTATGAGTCTGTGTTCAAATTCCTTTTCTTATTATAAGGATACCTGTCATACTAGACACCCTAATGATCTTACTTTAACTTAATTACCTCTTTAAAAACCATTTCTCCAACTTTAGCCTCATTCTAAGGTACTGTTGCTTAGAACTTCAAAATATAAATTTGGGAGGGGGATACGACTCAACTCATAATAGTTATTAAATCTCAATTTTTGTTATGAATTTGTTAAAGCATGACTGTCAAACAATAAACGACACATATTTAAAGTACACAATTTGGTGACTTTTGACATATGTATAAACCTATGAGCCTATCACAAAGTTGAGATAAGAAACACCAAAAGCTTTTGTGTGACCCATTGAAACACATTCTGTGATCTCAAACAACTAGTGCTCTGCTTTATGTTACAATAGAGAACTTTGCATTTTCTAGAACTTTCTATATTCTCCCTTTTTCAGCCTTCTTTCAGCCGACGTAAGTATTAAAATTTATGTTATTGTGTGTATCAGTAGTTTGCTCCCTTTTATTGCTGAGTAGTATTTCATTGTATGGATATGCCACAATTTGTTTATTCATTCATTCATCCGTTTGTAAACATTTGGGCTTTTACACTGTTTGGCTATTCCAAATAAAGCTGGTGCAAAAGAAGTTATGTGCTGTACGCTTTTATTACACTTGAGAAATACACAGACATGGAATAACTGTGAAGATAACTTGTTTAGAAACCGCGAAAATATTTTTCAAAGAGATTATACTATTTTACGTTCCATCAGCAGTGTAAGAGAATTCCTTTGCTTTACACCCCTATCAGAACTTGGTATGGTCAATCTCTTTTATGTTTTGCTCTTCTAGTGTTCATGTTGTGGCATCTCATTGTGCTTTCAATTTGCATTCCCCTAATGACTACTGATGTTAAGCTTATATTTTACAAGTGTTTATTTGTTATCCATATATCTTCTTTGGTAAAGTGTCTATTCCAAACTGATGTCCACATGCTAAGTTTTACTATTAAGTTGTAAGAGTTTTGTTTTATATTTTCTGAATGCAAGTTTTTTTCAGATATATATTTGGCCAATATTTTGAGGGAATGTGGCTGAGGCTAGTGCTGTGGTTTGGGCCGGAGGGGCAGGGATGGGCAACTTTCTCTGAACTCACTTCAGGGTATCCCTGAGCAAAAGCAAATGTACAAACAAACAAGCATAAAATCCAAAGTAGAAATATTCAGCACCTGGTCTCCAAGCGTGGCACTTCAAGTCATGTAGAAATAAAAACTAGTTCAGTATTTTTAATGAGAAGCATTAATATCACCATTTTAAAAATATCCTTTGTTCTTCCTGAAGTATCTGTAGCAAGACTCAAGATATAGATTGAAGAGAAGAGATGTGGAGGTTCAGATATTTTCATCAACTGTCTACCTACTTTTTGATATTTTCTGATAATTTGTTCTCTCTTACTGTTTCTTCTTGTAATTAATTGACAGACTGTAGATACCCCATGGACTCTAAATGCTGTGTATGTTAATTATACATATGCATTATTAAATAATTGATGACTGGATAGCACCTAGTGTAAATATCGTGGGGGTAAAACAGAATTAAAACATTTATGTGCATTTATGTGGCAGGTGCATGACAGTGTCAAGTTTGCAATCCTCTGGGATAATTATAAAGGGACGTGAAGTTTTATCTACATCTGAGAGGCATGCTACAACATTGAATGACAAAAACCACATTCTCTGGTTCAGTTCTACTATAAATTTGGACTTTTCAGTTGGTGCCCTCTGTATGCCACGAAAGTACTTATCTATGTTGCAAAGTTATCTATGTTGCCTGGAGGGAAGGGGCTTACCGTTAGCAGTACAGATTCTCCTGACTGACCCTCTCTGGGTTAGAAGGTTAGAAGGTGGGAGTTTTTCAATGGCCTTGAGCACCAAGAGAATATGATGATAATTCCATGTCCAACCTAAAGTGCTGCTTCTTTATATCTGAGCCAGCTAGATCATGGCTACACAGCCAAAGGTAGCATTGATCAAACTTACAGAAACTTTCTGTTAGGTTGGAATCTCAGCGGGGGCTCCAAAATGTTAGGTCAGACTGTACAGATCATGTCTGCAATCTGGTGCCGTGAGGAAGATGCAAAGAATTATACGAACATTAGAATGAAAAAATATAGTTTATTTAGAAAGTAAATTAGAGAGAGAGAGAGACAGAGAGAGAAAGTTCACCTACCCAAGGCAAGAGAGGGGCCAAAGCTAGGAAAACATGGTGGCCATAGCTCAAAGAGCCATATGGCCAGAACACAGTTTTGCAAATCAGTGGCCGTGGTTGTTTGAGGTTGAATGTTTTTAAACCTTCCCTTTGATGGGGCAGGCCATCAAGGTGATAGGGTGGCAGTCTGCTTCAGTCATCATGAAGGAGACAGGTAAGCACGAGTAATGATGTCAGGTGATAGATGGCAGGCAGATGGGTGGGTTAGTCACGTGACTATTGCCATGGTGGTGGAGTCTGTGTTATGAAGGTCACTAAGGGCTGATTAAGTTAACTTGCTTCTTATGGCTGGGGCAGATATTTGGAATAGAAAAACTAATTCATACAATACAAGCTGGGGAGGGGTTGCAAAACAATAATAGCTACCTCTGAGACACCGGTTCTGTCCTGGATGAGAAGGCAAGCCAGGCATGTTAAGAGAAAATGACAGAATTAGGCAGTGTCAAAATGGCTGCTCTTCGGCTATTTCTTTTTTTTGAGTTGGAGTATCACTCTGTCGCCCAGACTGGAGTGCAGTGGCACGCTCCCGGCCACTGCAGCCTCGGCCTGCTGGGTTCCGGTGATCTTCCGCCTTAGTTTTCCAAGTAGCTGGAAGACTACAGGCATGCGCTACCACATCCGGCTAATTTTTGATTTAGAGACGATGTCTTGCCAAGTTGCTCAGGTGGGTCTCGAACCCATGGGCTCAGGCAATCCACTCTCCTCGGCCTGTGCTGGTATTACAGGCTGAGACACCGAGCCTGCCCATCTTTGGCTATTTCAACTCCATCTCGGCCCTTTCACTTTTATTACTCTCTATGTTGGTCGGGGTTCTCCAGAGAGAGAGAAAAAAAAAAAACCCACTAGGATATAGGTATCTATAAAAGGGAATTAGGGAGGATTGGCTCACATGATTACATGGTGAAGTTCCAGATGGGTCAGTCTGCAAGCCGGGTCATGAGAATGGCAGATACCGTGGCTCGGTCCAAGTCCAAAAGCCTCAGAATCAGGGAAGCTCACACTGCCATCTCTGTGAGGCTGAAGGCTGGAGAGTCCCCAGGAGACCACTGGTGCAAGTCCCAGAGTCCAAAGGCCAAAGACTCTCGAGTCTGATGTCCAAGGACAGGAAAGGACATGGAAAGGAACGAGAGAGCAAGGAAGCTCAGTCAACTGCCCAACCCTCTTCTTCCACCTGTCTCGCTGTAGCTGCCCTGGTAGTGGATGGGATGGGCTTATACTTAGGGCGGGGCTCCCCATCCCAGTCACTGACTCACATGTCATTCTCCCAGGACACACCCTCACAGACACAACAGAACAAGGCTTCACCAGCCATCTAGGCATCCCTTTGTCTAGCCAGGTTGACTCCTAGTATCAGCCATCACACTCTACAGTCCTCAGAAATGCTGTTTTAACTCTTTAGAAGCTGATATTGACACATTAACATGGACAGGTGACAAACTGGATGAATTTTATTCCAGAACTGATAAGGTGAAAGCAAGCAATTATCCAACAAGATGCTTTAGGATGTGTAGGGAGCCAATGTCGACTTCCTTCTATTCATTGAGAAATCAGACTTTGCACAGAACATCAACCACCCTAACCAACTGGAGGGTTTCCAGTCCAGCATACTGATCAATAAAAGCAAAAAAGCATATCCAAAGGAAAGAACTACACTAAGCAGTTTCAAAAGAGGTTTAGTAGGCACTATTTTTTCCCTATGTATAAAAATGTGCTTCTATTGACATTTTTTTAAAAAATTTTAGGGAGCTATTTTTGGTTGCATGAGACACAGAAACTATATAATCGTCATAAAGATGTCAGCTGGCCCCAGCCTTCCCCAGGCACCTGCAGGAGTGATTCATTTGATTAATGACAAGAGTATCTGCATATGGAGACCGACCTGCATCTTCCCCACTTTATCATAAATATGAGCTAAGTGCAGCAGAAAGTCTTTTTGGTGGTACGTGGCATTGATCCGGTGGAGTCCTAAGAGCCAAAGTATAGAGAAATGAGAACTCTTGCAACATCAGTTCTTGCCTGTCTTCAGTGTCAGTCTTAGTCTCCAGTAAAGAACTCTGGAGGTTGCCAGACGTGCCCCCCTCCCCTTGTGTCTTTCAGCAGCCCCAGATGGGGAGCTTTCCAGGCCTGAAGTCTTCCTGGCAGAATTGGGAAAGGTCAAATACTCTTTTTTTTTTTTTTGAGTTGGAGTCTCACTCTGTCGCCCAGACTGGAGTGCAGTGGCCGCTCCCGGCCACTGCGACCTCGACCTGCTGGGCTCTGGCGATCCTTCCGCCTCAGCCTTCCAAGTAGCCGGAATTACAGGCGCATGCTACCACGCCCAGCTAATTTTTTGATTTATTGTAGAGATGAGGTCTCGCTGCCCAGGCGGGTCTCGAACCCGCGGGCTCAAGAAATCCACTCACCTCAGCCTCCCAAAGGTGCGGGATTACAGGCTGAGCCACCGAGCCCGGCTAAGAAACTGTTGTTAATCTCCAAGAATCACTTTCACAAACTGAAATATCTTTTGAATTGGACATTTCCAGTCAAAACTTTGACTCATCTTTTATCTGTCTAATATTGCAATAGCCTCTACATAGGTATCCCTTCTACAACAGCTCACTCTCACCTATAGTCCATGTTGTCACCAAGGTATCTTCCTAAAAAAGGGTATTTGATCATGTCATTTTCTTCATTAGAAACCTTCAGTGTTTTTTTTTCCCCTCCTGAGTTGCTCTTTGTTTGACCTTAATATTTCTCCAAACACTTTCTACTTTTCAGTGTGCACACCTGACACTCTAGCCCCAATGAAGTTTTACCAATGCCTGAAAATGCTTTGTCTCACCATTACTGTGTCTTTGCAGATGTGTGTATTTTATATCCTGTTATAAACACTTACTCATATTTCAAACTTTTTATCTCCAAAAAAGGCCTTTCCATATGTACATGCTATTATTTATCCCTTTGTATACTCAGATTATTTTAAAACTTTTATAGACTCTTGACACTATTTCTTTTAGAGACTCCACTTCATAATTACATCAAATACCCAAAAATGTACCCAGATCACTAACTAAATATATTTGGCTAATAAGATTTGTGTGAGAATTTTTATAATGGTCTCTGAAATTATTTGGTCACATAACTCATTTACTTTAAAGTTAGCTGTGATTTCTCAGCAGTCATTGTGCACACTCAGTAATTTTTGTAAATGGAGAGTATCTAATCTACAAATTGCTTTCAAGTCTAATAAAGATTCATGAATGCTGAATTTAACAATCACTAAAATTGACATATTATGTTT